>NW_017963732.1:286420-438971 GCF_001661395.1 Hyphopichia burtonii NRRL Y-1933
CAATTGAGTAATTGATTGATGTCAATTGAGTAATTGATTGATGTCAATTGAGTAATTGATTGATGTCAATTGAGTAATTGATTGATGTCAATTGAAGAGGAGCTATCAATTGGAATATCAAACGAACGTACTGTAGACAATTCAATCAAGATGATCAGAACTTCTAGATGGTTATCATATTGAAAAAGCTCTATGATTGATCGTCAATATAACAAGTGACTAACCAAAAATATGATAACCGAACGCTAGAAGGAAACCTACAAAGATATCACCTCAATTACAAGGATCACTGAATATCAACTAACTAAATACCACTGAATATCACTAAATTACACTGAATACCACTGATATCACTGAGTATCACTGATATCACTGAATACCACTGATATCACCGAAATGATTAATCTCAAATGTTTAAGTCAATCTATTGGTAACTCTCTTCAGCAGTAATATAGGGTCGTGTCGCAACCCACCACATAAGCAGATCAACCTCCCACAGAAAGAATTACCAGCGTTTACTACTACCCCCAGCGGTTTACCAGTTATCCCCCCTAGTGATTGGTTAAGGTTCCGTAACATGGATAATTCAGAAGATATTGATGGCTCTTCCAAAATCGATACAAATCCATGGGAAAATGAAGTAAGTTCCCCCAAAATGAATTCGTCTAATAAAAATTCTGATGATGATTCCATTAAACCACTTCGTTTAGCTAAAAGAAACCTGTCGATAACAAATAGTCCTTCCAAGCTTTCCAATACTTCAATCACCAATACTCCTAAAAATGATGAATTTGTTTGCCGCCCAATAAGATTAGGTAGTAGAAATAAATCAACTGAAAATGAAACGGTTAACGATAATATAACTTCAGTACAATCAACTCCTCGTCGAAATAGTGGGGTCACAATTAGGTCCTTTGAAGAGAAACATAAATCTTTTAATTTGTTGAATTCAGCCATAACTAATGATAATCCGAATCCTCAAACTCCTTCCGGTAGTAAACACAATTCATACATATCTAATAGTCCCAGCTCAAATAAAGACACAAGTCCAAGCCACCTGTCTAACCGGAAATCAATTCAAATTAAAAATTTGCCTATAATTCATTCACCAAAATCTCATGACTCTTCATTTAATATTTCTAAAAATGATGATATGATTTTTGCAGTTTGTTTAGTTGATTTCCATCATGTTAGAGGACCAGAAATCCAATGGTGGAAATCAAATTATCATCCAGTTTTCAATGAAGACCATAAATTATTTAAAAATTTGCCATTTCAAGCATTACCCGATGGTTCTCACTTATTTGAAGAAACTTTTTCAAATTTTAATTTAGTCTATGATTTTAATAATAAAATCTCTCTAGATGAATTAAATGATATTGAACATTTTGATTCAAATCCAAATAACTTGAAGACCTTATTTGGTTGCTCTTGTGTTCGCCAAGTTAAAACTCTAGATCTATCTGTTGAAGAACGTGAAAGACATAAAGATATTACAAGATCAATCGTTCAAAAAGCGGTTGTTGTTATAACAAGAAAACAACCAATTTTCACTAAAATCAAAGAAAAATTATCAATTATTACTAAAAGTTATTTCCAACAAGATAATTTTGACAATGTGGAAATCCTTGAACATCTATTTGATAATTTAAATGACGGTTTTAAATTGGTTCATGATGAAAATGATTCTATTTCAATCAATGATCCTAATAATGAATATTCAAAATTAGATGAAGAATCAAGAGAAAAATTATTACTTGAATCAAAAAATAATGAACAAGAAGAAGAATTTTTCGTTAACCTCAATATTAAACAAACTATTTTAAAATTTAAATCAAATTTTTTAATCATTTTCAAAGCTTTATTATTGGAAAAGAAAATTTTGATTTATTCAAATAATAATTTGGAGTTATTAACTCAATTTCAAAATAATTTAATTTCTTTAATACCAAATTTAATCTCTAATTTAGATTATTCCGGTTGTCCTTTAAGTGATTACACTGAAATCCATTCAACTTTATCAAAACCTCATACCCTTAATACAAATGATCGCCAATCAATGCTAAGATTTTTCGGATTACCCCTACAAATTTTTAATACAAAAAACAATTTTTGGAATCCTTATTTACCTCTACAACAATTAGATGAATTGAAAATTAATAGCTTTATGGCTGGCTGCTCAAATTTATTATTTTTAAATCAAGCAAACCATTTTAAAATTAATTTAATTGTTAACTTAGATACTAATGAAGTCACTTTCCCAATTGGTAAGTCAGATGATTTGAGTCTAAGCTGGAATGATAAAAAATTCATCAATAATTTAATATCGAATATCAATAAAGATGATGAAAATTTCGTCGGTAATGACGACTATATTAGATATCAATTCGAAGATTATTTATCGGGATTGGTCTCAACTACTAGATTCCACCAATACACTGAAAGATTTCTGTCGAATCCCCCAGGTTTTGATACAAAAGTTAATCCAGAATTTGGGGATTTATCCTTGTTTGGTGATGCTTTTATAAAATCATGGAAATCAACTAAAAACTATTATATTTGGGATAAAATTTGTGATGAATTCATTTTCAATTTTCAAGATCCAAAACATATTGGGGTTGATTTGGTCGATAATCAACCCTATGCAATAACCAACATGTTCAATAATTGGAAAAATAAGCTTAATCAACAACAGTCGGATCAAGTTAACGAATCAATGCACCCCCAAAAATTCATTCCAGATGATGGTTTCGTCGTTGTTGGTAATGATAAAACTTCATCAAATACGGAAAATCTGTCTCCCGGTGTATCAGACGTGGTTTCTCCTACCCAATCAATAACATCAGATTCAACAAGAAAGTCTGCTGGCTGGAACTGGGGATTTAAAAAGAAATGATTTTATTGTATTGATTTTTTTTTTTTTTTTTTTTTAATTTTTGATTTCTTNTTCTTATCTTTCTTTTAAGACTTTGTAAATAACAGAAAATAAGTAAACGAATAAAAGCATTTCATACAGATCGCAACAACGTGTGTCTATTTGATTTTTTTTTTTTTTTTTTTTAATTTTTGATTTCTTCTTATCTTTCTTTTAAGACTTTGTAAATAACAGAAAATAAGTAAACGAATAAAAGCATTTCATACAGATCGCAACAACGTGTGTCTATTTGATATAGATTAGAGAATGTTGAAAATGCAACTAGGCAATTTTTTTGCAGTTCAAATTATGTGCCGGATTTTGAAAGTCCATCGCTCTTCGTAAAAAAAAAAAAAAATCGTAAGTCTGAAAAATCCTTCATTAACTTACTAAGGATGAAGCACCCATATCAAATCACTGTCACAGATAAATCAGGAGATCACTTATTTGTATCTGTCAAAAATCATTTATATGCTTTCAATCTCAAAACAGGTGCAGTTGTGGGTTCATGGGTCGATACTGTTGATATTTCTGTTCCATTGAAAAAACAACAAGAAGATAAGATAAAAGTATTGGAACAAGAAGCCTTGAAAAAAGACTCCAATGAAGACGAAGAAAGTGCTAGCAAGAAGCTGAAAAACGCAAATGGTATTAAAATACCTAAGATTCCAGTGCCGGGTCCTGGAGCACCACCAATTTACAACTATGTAAGATCTTTGACTTTATCAAATAATGGAAGGTACTTAATTGGTACCACCGATAGCGATAAAGCTGCTGTCATATTCAATGTTGATTTCAGTGAAGAAAACTGCCTAAAACTTATGAAACGTCAAATATTCCCCAAAAGACCATGTGCTGTTTCCACTAGTGCAGATGATTCAACTTTAATCGTAGCAGATAAATTTGGTGACGTTTATTCCATTCCAATCGATACAAGTGAACCAGTGGATGAAAAATCTTTGGTTCCAATTTTAGGTCATGTTTCAATGTTAAGTGATGTATTGGTAGCTCAACACAACAACAAACAATTTATATTAACTGGGGATAGAGACGAACATATCAGAATCACTAATTATCCAAGAACATACGTGGTTAAAAATTGGCTCTTTGGCCACAGAGAGTTTGTCTCTAATTTACATATACCTTCGTTTGATCCAAGTATATTGATAAGTGGTGGTGGTGATGATTATCTTGCTATTTGGAAATGGCATGAAAATAAATTATTATCTAAAGTTCAATTACGTGATTTGATTCAACCATTCTTGAACGATTCTCATTTACCTCCCGAAAGATTTTTAAAAGATGATTCTCCTAAAGAAATCTCAATTGTTAAAATCTTGACTTATGCTAATCCAAAATCAAACGAAAAACTATTAGTAGTTTTATGTGAAAACACCAATTGCATCTTAACTTTCAAATTAGATGAAAATGAATTTTCTGCCACCCACAAACAAACTTTTGAAACGAAATATCCATTGATCGATATAACCCTATATCAAGATACAATTTTAGCAACTCTTGACATTGAATCAGAAGATAATTTAATTGAGTTGTATAATTTTGACGTTGACTCTGTGTTGAACGATAGCTCGAAAGAAAACTTGTCTTTGATAAATTCCATTTCTCTTGCAAATAATTGTGACGTTGAATCAAGAAAAGATTTCTACCCATTATATTACATTAACTCTTTAAGAAAGAGAAGTGAACATTAAATATATACATATATATTAACTTTTATAGGATTAATGATGATTCACATATAGACTTTTCCATTTTCTTTAGTTAGATCAGATAATTCTTTGGTAGCAATACCCTAATCGTTTTCTACCAAACCACCTTCTTTGCACAAAGCGTAGAACATCGATTCTTTCCTGCTCAACAAGTTAGCAGGTGAATCAAATTCAGCGATTTCACCTTGTTCCAAAACAATGATACGATCAGAATGCATAATTGTATTAAGTCTATGGGCGATAGTCAAAACAGTTCTATTGCTGAATTCGGTTCTGATAGTCTCTTGTAAGATTTGATCAGTTTCAACGTCAACCGCTGCTGTAGCTTCATCCAAAACTAAGATATGTGAAGGAATCAAAAGAGCTCTAGCCAAACACATCAATTGTCTTTGTCCAACAGATAAATTAGAACCACCTTCTGACAACTTGACATCTAAAGCTGATTGAATGTCATTTTCTTCATTATTTGATCTTTCATCAAACATCTTAATAACGTGACTCTTCAAGTGGGATAATTCCAAAGCCTTCCAGAGCTGTTCGTCTGTGAAACAATTAGTTGGATCCAAATTCACCCTAATTGTTCCTTCGAAAACTTGACTATCTTGTGGAATGATAGAAAGCTTACGTCTCAAATCTGCCAAACCGATGGAGCTTGTATCAATATTATCAATATCAATGTTACCGTCGAAACTTTCAATGATTCTGAATAAAGCCAATGTTAAGGAAGACTTACCAGCACCAGTTCTACCAACAATACCGATCTTTTCGTTAGACTTGATAGCAACATTAATGTTTTTCAAAACTAAATCCAATTCGGGTCTATACTTCGTTGAGTAATTGTTGAATTTAACTTCACCCGCTTCAGGCCATTCGGTAGGAGGTCTATTGCTTTCAATAATTTCAGGAGCTTCAGGAGTAAGTGAAGAATATTCCATTATTCTTTCAACAGAAACAATATTAGTCTCAACCTCAACAGTCATACGGACGATCCAATTTAATGATTGGGTAATTTGTAAAGCATAAGAAACCGATAAACCAACAAGACCAGCACTTAGTCTACCAGACTTTAAAGTAAGGATTGCTAATCCAGAAGCCCCTAAAATAATAATTGATCCTAAAAATTCTAATCTTACAGCAAGCCATCTATTAGAATTAATCGAAGGGTGATAAGCACGCATATTTCTATCAACTCTTCCTTGATTCAAGAATTTAAATCTGGTTGCTTGATCGTATGCTCTGATAACAGAAACACCATTTAAGGATTCTTGGAAGTTAGCATAAATTGGGGATCTTGAAACTGAATCTAATCTTCTTAATTCTCTTGAAGTTTTCAAATAAAATTGTTGGTAATAAACATAAAGCACACCCAATGGAATGATAATGAAGATGAATTGCCAAGTAGAGAAACAGATGACAATGATGGTAAATAAGACTTTAGCAGTATTACTAAAGAACATGCTGAAAACTCTACCTAAAATCTCATCAACTTTATAGATATCATTAGAAAATCTATTGAGAATTCTACCAATTGGAGTTGTTTCAAAGAAAGACATTGGTGCTCTCAAAACACTAACTGCCATAGCACTATGTAATTTCTTAGAGCCATGAATAGTACAGAAGACCCACATAAAAACGGAGTTGGTGAAAGCAGAAGCAGAGAAAGCAATACCCAACAAGAAATAAATCCCCAAGTATTTTACTACGTGTGGGTTATAGCCGTACTGTGAGTTAACTTCAGACCAATGTTTTAACCAAATGTTTGAAAGAACCCCAATACCACTGGAAGTGACAGTTGTACCTAAGAACATACAAATATTGTATGGATTACAGGCTTGGGCGTAAGCTTTATATACGTCCCATTTAACTTGCCCTTGTTCCATATGCTCTTTTCTAGCTTTTGTATCTTCGTCTTCTTCTTCTTCTTCTCCAAGTTCTTCATCTGGAACCAAAGAAGCATCAGAAGCTCTTCTTAAACTCGAGACATCCAAATCGGAATCACTTTCCAAATTAGAAAAATCAATTTCGCTAGGGTTTTCAGAACCTTCTTTTCTAACTGAAGAAGTAGCAGACATAGGAGTGGCAGTGCCGGAATTGTCCCTTTTCTTACCAAAATCCTTTATCAATTGACGCAATTGACTCTTTTCTTGTTTCATAATGTCATCATAAGTTCCTTGTTCCACAAGCTTACCATCCTTGACCATATGTAAATTATCAGCAATACTCAATACACCGATTGAGTTAGTAGCCAAAATCTTACACTTTGATTTAAGTAAACCGTTTGGCCCAAGAACATGACTAATCAAATGCTTTCCAACATGTTCATCAACAGCACTCAATGGATCATCCAATAAGTAAACGTCAGCTCTAGCATAAACAGCTCTAGCCAAAGATAATCTAGCTTTTTGACCACCAGAAAGAGAGATACCCTTTTCACCAACTTCAGTCTTATCACCTTTTGGTAATATTTTCAAATCGATATTTAATGCACATGCCTTCAAAACACGATCATAAAATTGAGCATCAAATTTATGACCAAACAAAACATTGTCCTTAACGGTAGCATTCATAATCCATGGAACTTGAGGGACATAAGCGACTTTACCATTGACCTTTACCTCACCATCCAATTTATATAAATCACCCAAAAGAGATTGAATAATAGAGGATTTACCAGAACCAACTCGTCCAACAATACAATCAAGTTCACCTTTCTTAACTTTCAAGTTGATATTGGATAAAGCAACTTTAAAGTTTTCTTCATCTTTGGGTTTTGACCACAAGAAGGTACCATTTTTGATAGAAACAGCAACACCTCCATTTTGAACGCTTGGACCCCTAATGACAGCATCAGATTGTAATTCAGCACTCGTTAAAAAGTTAGTTAATCTTGAAATAGCAACTTGAGCCTCAACAATATTGGTGATAACCATGGGGAAGACCGCTAATGGGAATGACAATAAGTTGAATAAAGCCAAAGCTGGGAAGACAATATCAGTGGTTAAATTACTTGTGCCAATAATCACGAAAACGGTGAAAGTAGAACAACTAACTAAGAAAGGGGCCAAAGTCCAAGTAAAGTTGGAAGCAGCACCAAAGACACCCATTCTTCTTAAGTTCTTCAATTCTTTTTCATTTCTAACGTGATTCAATTTTTCCAAGTATGGTTTTTCCCAACCGTATAATTTTAATGACTTAATGTTATTCAAGATTTCGCTGATTAATCTTGATCTTTCATCTTTATTTTTCATTTGAGTTTTCTGTAACTTCTTTTGATATCTGGCGATAAAACTATTTAAAGGAATCATGATGACCATAACAGCAACACCAGCCCACATAGCACTTCCAAGAATTCCGTGTAATGAATATAAACATAAGAAAATTTGGAAAGGACCAGACCAAACAATCAGCAAGTTTTGAACCAAGTCTTGCAATCTTTGGACATCAACAGACATTAAATTAACAATATCACCAGTTGAAGATTCCTGTTTAGTTTCATTCGATAAGACCAAAGATTTGTTATAAACGACTGAAGTTAATGATGTTTTAATTTTCATACCAGTATCAAAAGCCCTTTGAAAGTATTGATGTAAGAAAGCAGTTTGGGTCACAGATACAAAAAACATAGAAACGGCAATCATTAATCCCCTGGTTAAAGGAATTGGTTCACCTTCTTTCAAAGATTCGGTGTAATCATTTACAAATCTGATCAAAAGTTTTAATAATTGAGGTTGAACAAAACCCAATATATCTTGTAAACCTTTAAAGAGACCACCAAGAACAAATTCAGCACCGAAGGCTTTTGCAAGTGCCCAAAACAAAGAAGGTTTGGTTTGAGAATACCAATAATGATAGAAACTTTCTGACGTAGAATTTGATTTCAAATCTTTAGGTAAAAAGGGTAAATCTTTTTCATCTAAAAACTTCAAATAACCTCTTCTCATAAGTGGATTCATCCAAGCAAAAGTAATTCTAGAGAAAACATGAGCTCTATCGAAAGGAGATTTTTTCAAGTCATCAAAAGAACTCACTGGTCTAGGAGGAAAGCTTACTTCTAGCACAAGAATGAAGAAGGCATTCACAAGAGAGAGAATGGTGAAAATACCGTACTGTTCCTTGATGGTATCTCTTAATTTTAAATTGACCACTTTACCAAAACCGAAAACGATTTGAAATAACCAATAGAATAACAAAACACCACTTGGAATAGTAGATTTGAACTGCTCAACATAATGAATAGCGTATGCTACCAAGATTGCAATAGCATTTAAGCCATTCGAAGTATTAATAACATCAAATTTGTGATAATTAAAATACAAAACCAATTGAAAAACCAATTGAACGAAAACTAATAATAACTTGGTATAGAAAGACCACGAAATTCTATTACTGGTAGAAGGTTTACAAGTTCTTAAACTCTGAACATGGTAAGATCCTACTAAAATCATGGCAAGAGAAGCTACCCCAAAAAGAATACCTTGAACGAAACATGGAGTCAAGTCAAGATATTTATTGGATATAGGACCCCAACCATCTGAATGTGTACACGAAAACCAACCATTTCCAGCAGCTAAAGTACCATTTGATTTGACGCCACTGGCCAACGAAACATCATTTAAACTCGATGAATAAAGTAATGGCAAATGACTGAAAAAGTTCCAATTATTCTGGATATGAACCGTATCTAAATTAAAAGCTTCTGCCTGCTCCATATTGCCTTCTTATCAATTCTGACCAGCAAAGTAGCAACGAAAGCTCGTTTTTAGAGAGAATAGTTGGAAATTGAATTAGTATTCGAATGGCTTTTCTCCTGTTTCTATATTCTTTTTTTTTTTTTTTTTTTATATATATATTTTTTTTTTCACTGGATAAGATTCCGCGCATCATTAGATTACTAATAAAAAACGGTTGAAAATCCATTGCAATTAGAACCGTTATCGATTTTTACAGCAAATACAATAAATAATGATTTGATATGCTTAACGTTTATAAAAGTGATTTTGATTATGTAGAAATGAAAAGGAGTTGAGGGAAAAAATCAAGAAAAAGGAAAATAATTACAATTAAATCATAGAAATTACTTGAAAAGTTTTTTAAGTTTTGATCTTTTCTTATCTTTTGAAGAACTAGCATCGGTTGAACCAGAAGAAGGCAGGTTTCCAACGTGAGAGTTTCTTTTTTGGTAATGCAGTGGAACGGCATTACCGTTACTGTTTGTAGGTTGAGGGGTAACTGGCGGTGGGAATTTTGGTTGGCCCGTTTCAAATAAATGAAGAGGAGCTTCTTTTGGCTTATTAAGGTCTTTAAACAATTGTAAATCCAATTCTTCCATATGTTTAACTTTATCAATACTTTGTAAACCAATTAAGAAGTCTCTTGGTTTTAAAAGAGCTTCTGAACCAATATAAATATCTTTATTTGTTGCTTGAGCCAATTCATAAATTGACCTAGTTTCTGAATAGGTTATACCACCGGCAACATAACAGAAGATTCTTTGTTTTGGTTTGGTTAAGCCCAGATTAACTTTATACGAAGACTGAGCCCAAGAAGCTTTGACTCTTGGGTTTCTTAAAGATCCACTAACTGGACCATTTGAATTGGTAGAATTCGAAGATCTTTGAGCTGCAGGAATATCATCTTCTAAAGGCTTGTCCCTGAAATAGGGGAACCAAGATTCATCTAATTGATACTTCATGGCATTTTGTAAAACATCTTTAACCCCAGGTCCAAATCTTGAAGTGTTATAAGTACCTTCATTATTAATTGTATGGAACAGATGTTTAACGATTTTTTTATCATTAACTGATTTTTTCACGATTGGGAAACCTAACTTATGTAAATTAAAGAAACATCTTGTAATTAAAGAAGTGGTTTGTTTTTGATGTACACCAATAAAACTAGCTAATTTAACAAAATCAGATTCAACCAACCCACCACGATATAAAGCGTAAATTAAAACCAATCTAATTTTATCATTAATATGCAAATCATCTCTTGAACATAAAACAATTAAATCATCATGTAAGTTTTTATTTCTTACCCCTTCGAAACTTGTACCACCTGCAGCACAAGTTTGTTCGAAATCAGCTGCAAATTCTGCTAATTTTCTATTAGCATTTATATCAAGACATTCATCAACTAAAGTTTTGTGTAAAGTAATTTGTCTTCTTTCTTCATCGAAACCTTTTAAATTAGCCACAACCCACATCAAATCGCTTGAGGTTGTTGCTTTTGATCTATCAACCATTAAAGGGTTGTTTTTAATTAATTCATTAATTTTATTAATGATTAATTCAGAACTTTCGATGATATGAAGATGTCTTAGACTGACCCAATTTTCATCGTCTTCATTTTCCAAAGTGACTTCAACTTTTTGAGATTCCCCACGCTCATTTTCAGTTTGATATTTGTATTTACCAAAACGTTCTAAACTTTCCACTATATCCATAGCCATAGCTTGATAACTAAATTCGTGTAATAAAGGAGCATATAAATCAAGAGTACGGTCGGTAATCAATAGAATCGATCTTGGTTTCCCCTCAATAGACTGAGGAGGATAATCACTATTCTCACGAGCATAATTATCAATTTGATTTTGAACTTCATCAGCAATTAATTCTGGTAATCTTGAAGCAAAATGACTAGAATCTTTTGGATTATAAAAACGAATCAATGGGAACTCCCCGGTTATAACAATCAAATTCATAATTGCTTTTGCAGCTTTTCTAACCTGGGCCAATACTAAATCTGCACAATTTTCATTATAATATATTGCCATTGAGTTCGGAGTATTTGAATCAGCCAAAAATACTCGTTGTTCCACTGGATGAAACACAGTTGGAGTGAAGTAGACATTGTTCCCATTATCAAAGTAATGGAGAACTTTGGGGTTATTCATAAACTTGGTAGAATGGAAAAACGAATAGCTTTCAACATCCTTTTGCACTAATGGTAAGAACAACCCATGTCCCTTTTTGTACCGGTGGGTTTGAACGTCGGCAATCATACAATTGATGGTAAAAGGGTTTAAGTCAACAAAATAGATCCCTTCCACATATGATTGAATCTTACGTTTCGAATCAATTCTTTCAATAGACGTAACTATTCTTAACAAAGCATCCTTGGAGACTACTTGGTTCAATACCGACTCAGTCTTCTCATCAGTAACCAACGTATACAATCCTCCACCTAGCTGGATTGACTTGATCTTATCCAAAAGATATTGTCGCTGAAGGAATATCAAAGAGGATGGATCTTGTGTTTTACTCATGATTCAATGAATGCTGTCCCCAAAACAGAATGAAAAAAAAATTAAATAAAATAAAATAATAATAATAGTATGATAAGAACGTAAAAAGAATTATAATAAATACAACAAAGCAAAAGAATTGAATAACAAAGCACGAGGAATACCTTCAAATCCAATCTTGACCCGATTAAAAGAATCCTCGTTAAAGAAACCAAAATATAATTGATCTTACTGTTTTTTTGACGCAGATTTTGGAACTTTAAATTTCACCGTTTTGTTTTGGTGGAAACACCTTTTTCCATAAAGGGAGATGTACGGGTGCGGAGAAGGGGAATACGATGTAAAAGCATAGGCTGGTGAAGCATTGGAAAGAACAACAAGTTTTGTTTCCCGTAGTGAAACTTCAAATTGGTGTTGTCAAAGGATACCATTACAAACGATATTGAGAGAGGTTTACTTAGGAGTTGGCATTAGAATTAGCGCTGTTGACTTGGCTTAGCACTCATTGCAGATCAATAAAGTTCGTATATTAGTTTTTTCAAGAAGAAGAAGATTGAATTATATGATTAGGGTTGAAGATGGGATCCAGTAACTCACCAAATAAGAATGGTGAAGCACTAATATATATATTGGGATGGTACATTTTTTCGTTGTCGATATCGATATATAATAAATGGATGTTTGGAAAAGGATTGGATTTTAAATTTCCAATTCTTATTACTTCATTTCATCAATTCTGTTTAATGATTTTAAGTTGTGGGGTGTTATATTTCAATCCCAGATTACGTCCTACCATCAATACAATAAATGAAGATGAGGGTCATGATGAAGACATCAATGAACTAACCCCGCAAGAGAAGTCGAATGAAAGCTTTATAACGTTTTTATCAATATTCAAGATGAAATTAACAACTTATTTCAAGCAAATATTCCCGTGTTCATTGGCAAGTAGTGGGGATATTGGATTATCAAACGTTTCTTTCAAATTTGTTTCATTATCATTGTATACCATGTTGAAAACCTCATCGCTCATCTTTGTATTACTTTTCGGGCTTTTATTCAAGTTGGAAAAATTCCACTGGAGACTAGTGGTTATTGTTTTAGTAATGACTGGATCGGTGGCAATGATGGTTAAAAAGCCGGATGTGATTGATTCAATACCCAATAATGGTGACGAGTATAGTAAAATGGGGATAATCTTAGTATTGGGGGCTTCAATGATGTCAGGATTGAGATGGTCTTTCACCCAATTGTTATTAAAACGTAACAACTATACCAACAACTCGATACTGACAATTTTCTATATAAGTCCTTCAATGTGCGCTACATTGTTTTTAGTTGGATTGATTTTCGAAGGTTGGCTGAATTTTACTTCCTCTCCAATATGGGAAATCAAAGGTTTATTTGGTACAATCGGCTTAATGATAATACCAGGAGTGTTGGCGTTTATGATGACTTTATGTGAATTTAAATTATTGACAGTAGCCCAAATTATTACCCTTTCAATAGCAGGAATATTCAAAGAATTATTAACCATCATATTAAGTTCGATTATATTTGGTGATAAATTAAGCTTTATCAACTGCATTGGATTGATTTTCACTTTCATCGATATCATGTGGTATAATTATTATAGATATAAAGAGAATCAAATGAAGACCTATCAAAAAATTCCAACTGAAGTAGCTGAAAATTCAAGTTCAAGTATCGATACAATAATTGAGAGTGAAATTGGTAATAATCGTGGCAATTTAACCAACGTCGAACTAAGAAAATTGTAGACTCTAGTGAATATATATATATATAGATAAAAATATAAAATAATTAGACATATATTTAGATTTACATATAGTTATAATGACAAAACTTTTAAACTCTATAATAAAACAACAAAACCAATAAAACCCAAAATTGTAAATAGCAAACCCAAGAAACTTGTTTGATCATGATTATGATTTAAAGGAGTAGGTTTCAAACGACTACCCCAATTTTTGGAACTAGTAGTATTTTCTTTTGCAGCACTAGCCATACCAGGAAGGATTGAACTATGAGTATCTGATTGACCATTAGTTAAAATTTTACCTGATTCAATAACCGCACCCAGAAATCTTGCTGGTATGTCTGTAGTAGAATCAGTATTTGTCGAATAAGACCAAGTGACCGGATCAGAGATTTTGTGATGAGTTGCAAAAGGTATTTTACCCGAAGAAATATAATCGATTGATTTCGAATTAGTTAAATTTCTTGGATGAAAGCTAGAAGGGTTATTGGAAAAGCTAAAATCTTTTAAGTTTATATCTAAATTTTGATTAGTATTTGCTAGGGCAATTTTATCACCTTCGTTATCTACTGCAAGATAAATTTGACGGATGAAATCACTACCTAAACTAAAATAACCACTTGAGGAAGAAGGTAAGAATTGTAAGAAACAAGCTTTTTCACCGTTATTGAATTGTAAACTTTGACTATTAAAATAAGCTTCAGAAGTGAAGGCACTTAATTCTATATTAATTTTTAAAGGACCAAAAACAAATTGAAGAATTGGTTGATTTTCATAAACGTTATCACACTGAACAATCCATCGGTCAGTTTGATAATTGTAAACCGCATTAATTTGCATTGCTAAATTAACCAAAGTTTCTAGAGGTAAATAAGTATAATAAGATCTTGGATCCAATAAAACTCCAATTGAGCTAAGATTTGAATTTAACGAAAGGGTATTACCATTTTTAGAATTTTCAATTATTAAATCATCTAATTGTAAAATTGGTAATTTAACAAAATTATTATTATCGTTGTCATTAATACCAGTATAATTAATTAAATCAAATTCATAAAAATCACCAGACAAATATTTAGTATTTACCGAACCGGGAAGTAATAGGCCAAAAGGACGAGTATCATTCTGAAAGAAAAGTGAATAACCTGAACTATTAATATATTCATTCAGTTTAAGAGAATCCAAAAAACCTGATCCATAAGGGTTACCGGCTAATCCCAACCCCCCTTCGAAAACGTTAGAATCATTAACCAAATTGAAAGTGAAATCCGGTAATTCAATAACTTTATTATTCGATGATATAAAAGTTAAATTTGATGAAAATAATTCTCCATCCGCAAGAATTTGATTAACATAATTTATAGAATAGGGTTGTCCATTATAAACCCCTGGTTTTGTTGGAGTTGGGAAATCAGAATTGAACGATGTAGTAGTTGTTACCGAATCCCCTTGGGTTTTAGTTATAATTGGAGAAGTGAAAAAAGCCCCATAATCATAACAGTCAACTAATTCCCAATCATTATTAAAAGCAGTCAATACTGGAGGATCTAAATTCATCGAATAAAGCGAGGTATGATCATAGAACCACTGATTATAGATATCACATTGTAAAATCTCATCTCCATTCATCAACCATATATCTGGCTGTAAGAAATCAATCCTCACTTGCATACTATTATTATTTGCATCTTGAAGTACAATATCATAGAGAGTATCTCCGTCATGCAGAGTAAGTACAAATTGAAGTAACTCATGATCTTCCGAATTCAATGTAGTCAACGATCTATGTGAACTAGTTGAACTAGTACTACTTTTGGAACTCGTAGTCTTTCTTGTAATCTTGGTAGAACTAGATGATTCTAGTTCCGGAGTTCTCGTCACTTTATCCTTGGTTATAGTAACTCTTATATCTTCAGCTGAGGACTCGGCACTCACCAAGCTGCTTAGCACGGGCAATAACAAGCACAACCAACCCAAATACATCACTTCTCTATCAACTAATCAACTAACAAGAACAACTAATGGTACTCACTTGAGATGTTTATATTAATAGGGCTCTTCTCACGAGAAAAATTTCAAAAGATGAGTCTATTTTTAACTTATATATTAAGCCTTGGTTATGTATAGACATCTACAGAGCCCTCCGCACGTATATATAGCGATATATATATTCATTTTACAGGCACCTCCATACATTCGGGATAGTACTGGGCTGGCAGGGGAGGACAATACCGTTGGATCAGTAATAATAGCATGGGGGAATGAAAAGGCGGTGTACGGGTGTATTTTTTCTTCGTTTAGTTGGTTTAGTGTTTGGCCGGTGGTCACAGCCAAAACAGTTAGTTAGAATTCGTATCAAAGGTAACAATCAGTAAAGCATACTCTACAGTCAATACATGTTTATACCCAGTTAATAGGGTGGTTCGGTTTAGTGGCTAATTTTCCAGTGCGTTTTTCAGTAGTCTCTTTGTCTTTTCTCGTTTGTTCTTTGTTTTTTTTGTTTTTTTTTTTTTTTTTTTTGATGCTCTACTTCTTCCTTAACTACTACTTTACACTTATCTTGTTTTAAAGGACTCCATTTCCGGCCTACTCATTCGTTATTGCAAGTGCTTCCCCTTGAATAATCCGTCCCCGTTGCGTGTGCTCTTTCCACTAGTGTGCCGGGTTCGATAAGTTTTGATTTGTTCATTTCCTTTTTTTTTTTTTTCAAGGCGGCTAACTGATTTTAATGCTTATATTTGATTGATTACACTTTATGTGGTATTAGATTATAATCTTACATCTTTCACTTGCTGAACTAACTAATAGAGGAAGAATCGATCAGAGGTATTTGTTCACTTGAAATACACCCTTCCCCTTTCTACCCCCTCTTCTTTGAAATCGTTTCAAAATGAGAAGATTGAAGATTGGTATTAGGCCTCAACTTATCATCCTTGTTGGGTTTGCTTCTTTATTTTCCTTACTCATTCTTGCCATAGTAACTGGGGTCTACTTCAGCTCTAATTTGTCGAATCTTCGAGCGGAAAGACTTCAGGTTATATCACAATTGAAAACTACCCAAATTCAACAATCAGTTGAATACATATACTATCAGATTTATTGGTTGAGTAACAAGGATACCGTTTATGCTCCGCTCAACTCACATGTTGCTGGTAATGGGACCCATGGGATCTTTGCCGATGCTCAACAAACGTTGGATCAATTTTTAACTTCATCGGAATTGTTTAGCGCTGCTCGTCTTTATGATTTATATTTGGACGTGGTGGCTGAATCTTATAATAATGAAACTTCTATCTCAACCCCAACCATGGACTATTTATTCCCATTGTCTGCAAATACAACCATTCCTTCTAGTTTATTAAACACTACAAATCAAGCCTCCGGTTACGGTTATGTGACTGGTCCAATGTCTAACTCATCAGATGTTCTCTCAACTTACTTCATTGGTATTACGGTCCCTGTTTACTCAAACTCTTCCATCATTTTATCAGAACCTTCAATCTCGGGTTATTTGACCGTATTGGCAAGTGCTTCGAATATTCAATCAGCAATTTATGATCCGAGATCCTCTCAATCTGATGATTCTTCTGTATCCACAAAAACTAAGTCCTCATCAACTTCAACCACTTCAGATTACTATGTGGTTGCAGTTAAACCGATATTCGAAACTAACTCTTCGTCGGGTTCGGATTCCTCGCATGACAAACTTCCTATTGGATTCGAACCAGTTTTCCCCACGGAAAGAGATTTAATTAAAACCAATCATGTTTATGGTATTAACTCAAGTGACGCCATTAAACTAGCTTTAACTAAAGAAACTGGCTCTAGTACTAAAATTAAATCTTACTCTGATCATTGGATTGCAATTGGTTTCACTCAAATAAGATTGGATGAAGAAACTTATTGGTCGGTTTTAATTGAACAACCAAGATCTAAATTCTTAGAACCAATTAAAAAATTAACCAAAATCATCATTGGTGTGGTAATTGGTATTGGTGCTTTTATGTGTTTGATCACTTTCCCATTAGCAGTTTTCTTTGTTAGACCCATTACTAAATTAAAAGAGGCTACTTTTGCTATAACAATGCTGAAAAAACAACATAAAAAACATATGAAAGAAAAGGAATTATTATCAGCTACTACTTCAGAATCGGATACTTCTATCAATCACCATCAAAATTTTGGAGATTCGTTAAAAGTTCCCCCTTCCTCAAATCCCCCAATCAATACTTCGGTTTTATCTAAAAGACACAGTGTCAATTCTACAGAATCTTGTAATAATTCATCAGTCTATTCAACTGGTATTAGATTACCAAGCAAGATTCCAAATTCAAAAAAATTCTTCAAAGATGAATTAACAGAATTATCAGAAGCTTTTAATATTATGATTGAAGAATTGGATAAACAATATACTCATTTAGAAGATCGGGTTAAAATTCGTACTAAAGAATTAGAGGCTTCCAAAGTCGAAGCTGAAGCTGCAAATGAAGCTAAAACTGTTTTCATTGCTAATATATCCCATGAATTAAGAACTCCTCTTAATGGTATATTAGGTATGACTTCAATTGCATTGGAAGAAAAAAATCATGCTAGAATCCAAGATTCCTTAAAATTAATTCATAGATCGGGTGAATTATTATTACATATATTAACTGAATTATTGACTTATTCAAAAAATACTCTTAATCGTTCTAAATTAGAAAAATCACATTTTCAAATTTTGGAAATCGCTTATCAAGTTCAATCAATTTTTGGTAAATTAGCTTCTGATCAAAGAGTTAAATTAAATTTATCTTTAAAACCAAATGCTATAAGGAAATTGTTTTTATATGGTGATTCAAATAGAATTATTCAAATTGTCATGAATTTAGTTTCGAATAGTTTAAAATTTACTCCAGTTGATGGTTCAGTTGATGTTAGTTTCAAATTACTAGGTGAATATGATTTTAATCGTTCAAAACTTGATAATTTCGATAAAGTTTATATCTTGAGAAATTCGAATAATTCATCTTCTCCTCCGAAAACTTCTCCAACTTCTGCTAAATCAACTGCTACCACCACCACTACTGCTAATAATACCTTTAATTCAACTCCAATTCCGACTCCCGTAACTGCAAATACTTCAATCCCTCAAAATCCAGAATCCGTCAACATTAATAATCCTAATACTAAATATTATCATAACAAAACTACTCCTGAAACTCCCGTATCAAATGAGTCCAATCCTAATAATCATGATATTGAATTAAGTACAATAAATTCAATTAAGTCCATTAACAATGAAGAAGTCTCGAGAAACTCACAATCGGCCTTGCGTCCATTTTCTTCAAATTCTTCAAGTTCGAGACCAATGTCACTTGGTTTAGAGGATGATAATATCAGTGTGGTTACATTATCAACAGCTGAATATGAAAATACTATTTTCCAATCTCAGTTCAACCGTAATAGCTTGATCCGTAGAGCAAGCAATAATCACAAACCATTGCCTGAAAGACCAAATAAAAGCATTCATAAAGACATTAAAGAATCAGATACTGATGATGCAAATAATAATGATGAAAATCATAAAAGTGTCGTAACTAATGGTAACAATCACATTAATGGACACGCTGATTCTGACAGAGCCAAGGAAGATTCAGACAAAACTGTTCACGAATCTGATACAAACGAAAATCCAACTACCCCAAAAACTGATACCAATCTGAATTCATCAGAAGAAACGGTTGATGAGAAACCAATGAATGGAAAGGCCAATAATGTACAACCACCCAAAGAAAATGTCATTCCACCAACACCTCCCTCAAAACTTACCGAATTATCTCGTGATGAATTACTTCGTGAACAAAAAGCTGAATTATTACCTCCTAAAAAAGCCTGTCCTCCTCCTAAAAATAATAGTAATGTCTCATTATCAACAACTATGACAAATAGTTCCAATATGTCACAAACTTCAACTTTTTCAAATAGCGAAATGGTGAAGAACAATAAAGTGTTCAAGATGAGAAACTTGTATGAACCAAAAACCTGGGTTTTACAAATAGAGGTTAGCGATACTGGTCCAGGTATTGAACCGGCTTTACAAGAGAAAGTCTTTGAACCTTTCATTCAAGGAGACCAAACTCTCTCTAGAAGTTACGGTGGTACTGGATTGGGATTATCTATTTGTAGACAATTGGCCAAAATGATGAACGGTACATTAACATTGAAATCGACAATTGGCCAAGGTTCAACTTTTACATTTACTGTTCCATTACCACAAACTGGTGAAGTTTTAGTACCTGAAAGTGAAATGGATGAATTTTGTGATGATGAATTCAATCCAAAATCTAAAGTTAATAGAAAAGTTGCTTTTGATATATCCGATGATTCAACCAATAGTGAACATAATGAAACTGAAACTACAATTCATTCGAGTTCTTCTCAAACTCAACCAGGTGTATTCCAATTTAATTCAAATGGAGAATCTTTATCTAACTCTGAAATGAATAGAGACAAAGATCATGAATCATCCCACGATAGTGAATATGAACGAGATCATGAATCGGAAACTCCTATAGTAAAAGTTGAAGATAATTCAAGTACTTCGAGCCATGGTTATAGTTTCAACACCAAGGCATCGAAAGCTTCATCTGATAGTAATGATACTAGACGATTTAAACATAAGTTAGAGATTCCTTCAAGAACTGCATTATTTGAAAAGCCACATTTGATTGCTAGATCATCTACAGGAACTGCAAATTCTTCCAATACTACTGATAAGACCGATCATAACTTATTAGAAGAAATGGCACACTTGAGGATTTTAGTTGCTGAAGATAACATGGTTAATCAAGAAGTTATTAAAAGAATGTTAAAATTGGAAGGATTCCAAAATATTACAATGGCTTTTAATGGTGCAGAAGCAGTTGAATTTGTTAAAGAATCTTATGAAAAATTTGAATTATTTGATTTAATTTTTATGGATATCCAAATGCCAAATATCGATGGATTAACTGCTACCAAAATGATCAGAAATAATTTACGTTATGATAGACCAATCATTGCATTAACTGCATTCGCAGATGAAAGTAATGTTAAAGAATGTCTCAATTGTGGTATGTCTGGATTTTTGGCCAAACCAATCAAGAGAACCAATTTACGTAAGATTATTAATGAGTTCAGTCCATCTCTATTAAACGATATTATCACCACTCCTCAGACCAATCAAAGTGATGAGAAAAGATTAGGATATGGATCGGGATCAGAAATGACCCGCGGTTCCGTCAATAGCATCATTGACGATGCTCAAAAAAGCGATTGTTAATCAACTATACCCCTTTATTCCACTACTTACGACGTGAATGACTTTTATAATGCATTTTTAATTAATTTTTTTATTACTATTATTATTATTATTTCCCCTATAATTGATAAATTTTTGTTTTACTACCCCCAGCATATCTTGTTCTTTTCATATTTTTTTCATTTTTGCCCTTCTGCTTGTTTTTTTTCTGTTTTTCCTTTCCTGTTGTTTATTTTCCTGCTTTGATCATTTAAAGTTTACTGATGTTGAAGAATGTTCTTCAACTTTAATTTTCAATACAAAGGAATCAAGTTACAAAATAAACACCAATGAAATCAGTACCTATTCAATTACAATCACTAGCTAATTCACAACAAGTTTATGCTTTGTACTATAGTTATTCTCCAGTTAAATTTAATCTCTGTTAGCTCATTTATAGCCTAAATAATCTTATATATAATTCTAGAATATATCCTTATGCGATCTTGTACTCGTCAGCACTCATGTGGTGCAACAGTAGCGCAACCAATGGTACAACAGCAGCGCAACCAATGGTACAACAGCAGCACAATCGTTGTTACAATCGTCTATTTGCAACCTTATCTGTTTATCCACTAAATCATTTTTGTTCCCAAAACGGAAAAGTAATTGCACTTTCGGCTAGAAAATATTTTAATTGCTTTTTTTATCGAGGAAAAAGGGTCACGTGATTAAAGTCGTGGCTTTACCGCTCCATATCCACAATTTCAAAAGAATGATACAAATGGCTGGCGCCAACACAACTCTATAGCTTGTATTTGAAACTTTACGCTTTAACTATTCGCTTTACTACATATACATCATACATTCCACAGTGGTCACCCTGTTATTGTGACCCATACTACCTTTTTTTTACGATTCGGTGATTTTATTTTGGAGGAAAAATAATCAAAACTAAAGAAAAACATCTTGATATTATTCTTTGAAGGATCAAGATGAGTCCATCCAAGTACGATAAGGCCCATGGACAGGCATCCAAGTACACCAGGGGAGACTCTTCTGATAATGAAGAGAAAACTTATGGCTATGGTAGTCGGATAAGCTATTTAAACTTGAAAAACATCTTTTATATTGGTTCTATTTTGGCAATTATAATATGGGGGTCTTCATTTCTTATCATGACTATAACTAATTTGAAGAGTGTAACTTCTATTAACACTAGTGTGATTGAGGAATATTTAAAGAAGAATTCACCTCCTTTAAATACTCAAAATGACCATAAGATATTTCCTAATTCGATTGCTTTTGATAGTGGTGATAAGATACCGCTTAATTTTTCAGCCACTAGATCTGGTAAATTCACTCCAAATTTCAAACAATTACAGTGGATTAAAGAACCAGAATCTATTTCAAATGATAAAGGGACTTTTGTTTTAACTGAACGAGTAAATGATCAAACTAGATATTTGATTAAAAGTATTGTTGATGAAACTTATGAAAAAGTTTTATATAATGATAGTTCTTTTGTTTATGCTCATAATCTTTATAATATCGATGATTTAATTGCCTCTCCTGATTTAACTAAAGCAATTTTGAAAACCAATACTACTAAAAATTGGAGACATTCATCTATTGCATTATATTGGGTTTTAGATGTTTCAACTAATAATATCGAACCTCTTTATAATGTTAAAGATAAGGTTGCGGTTACTAATTGGTCACCTACTTCTTCTCATATTGCCTTTGTTTATGAAAATAATGTTTATATTAAATCACTTAATAATAAACTGGAAATAACTCAAGTTACTTTTGATGGAAGTGAAAATATTTTCTATGGTAAACCAGATTGGGTTTATGAAGAAGAAGTTTTCGGGACTGATTTAGCATTATGGTGGTCGCCAGATGGATCCAAGATCACATTTTTGAAAACTAATGATACTTCAGTACCAGATTTTACCTTATCTTATTATGTTCAATCTGGTTATGAAGATTATCCAGAAATATCAAAAATTAAATATCCCAAAGCAGGATATCCAAATCCAATTGTTGATATAATCATATATGATTTGAAAGGATTAGAAGAAATTTCAAGTACTCAATTTAAATCAAATCAAATTAAAGATAAATTAATTACTGAAGTTGTTTGGGTTTCAAATAATAATATCTTAGTTAAAACAACAAATAGAGCAAGTGACTTACTAGAAATATTCTTAATTAATAGTGATTCAAATGATGCTAAATTGATTAGATCGCATAAAGCTGAAGGATCTTGGTTTGAAATTACTTCAAATACTTTATTCATTCCTAAAAATGAATCGTTAGGTAGAGAAAATGATGGTTATATTGATACTGTTGTACTCGATGGATATAATCATTTAGCTTATTTTTCTCCACCAACTAATCCCAATGGAATAATTTTAACTAAAGGTAAGTGGGAAGTAATAAATGGGGTTTCTTCTTTTGATAATATTAAAAATAATATATTTTTCACCGGTACTCTCAAATCCTCAATTGAAAGACATATTTATTCAGTTAATTTATTAGAAGCAATTGCCAATACTAAAGACTTACCAAATATCAATAATATAACTGATACTTCAAAAGACGGATGGTATTCAGGATCATTTTCGTCTGGATCACGTTACTTGTTACTATATTATGATGGACCAAATGTACCAAATCAAAAGTTAGTTGATTTACATAATTTTAAATTTTTACAAACGATTGAATCAAACAATGAATTGAATAATAACTTACAAAAATATCAAATTCCTAAAGTAAGATACAGTGTTATTGAGATTGGAACCGATGCAAAAACTGGAGAAAAAATTAAAGCAAATGCAGTTGAAACATTACCCCTTAATTTTAATCCAAAATATAAATATCCAGTATTATTTTTTGTTTATGGTGGACCAGGATCTCAATTAGTTACCAAAGAATTTTCAATTAGCTTTAGTTCAGTTGTAGCGGCTGAATTAAATGCAATTGTTGTTACTGTTGATGGTAGAGGTACTGGATATAATAATCACCATGAAAAATTGGGATCCGATTACAAATTTATTGTTCGGGATCAATTAGGTCATTATGAACCAATTGATCAAATAGCAGCAGCTAAGATTTGGAGAGATAAGTCTTATGTCGATCCAGATAGAATTGCTATTTGGGGATGGTCATACGGTGGATTTTTAACTTTAAAAACATTAGAAACCGATTCTATTGATCATGTATTTTCTTTTGGGGTTTCAATCGCTCCAGTTACTAAATGGAAATTGTATGATTCTATTTATACAGAACGTTACTTAAGAGAACCAAAAGAAAACCCAATTGGTTATGAAACAGCTTCAATTAATAATTTGACTAATTTCAATAACGTTAATCGTTTCCTAATAATGCATGGTTCTGGTGACGATAACGTTCATTTCCAAAACAGTCTTAAACTTCTAGATGAATTCAACCTTGAAGGTATTGAAAATTTCGATTTCATGGTCTTTCCTGACTCCGATCATTCGATTCGTTATCATAATGGCAATATTGTTGTTTATGATAGAATCTTGACCTGGTTAAGAAAAGCCTTCAATAACGAATTCCATTAACTTCTCCCGTGTATTACTTATTTTTTCATTACTTTCTCTTAATTACTTTCTCTTTCATGACTTTCTACTCGTTACTAATACTTTCAAACTTCAGTTCCATTACTTAATACTAATCACTGCATTTCAATTCAATAATAAACGCTTTTTGCAATCAAAAGAACTGAAAAAAATAAAAAAATGTACGGGTGTCTTCTCAGGCGGCCTCATCGCTGGCGCAACGTGCGGGTAACGGCTTTTTTCACGTTGTGCACTAAACAATTTTTTTTTTTTTTTTCTTTTGGTGAAAGTTTTCACTTGATTTTTCATCTATAAAACCAATTGGAAATTCCTTTTTGAAAAAAATCAACTTGAAGGTTATTGGTGTCCAATTCAAACACAACATATATATATAAAATGATTATCTACTCTGACGTTATTTCCGGTGACGAATTATTGTCTGATGCTTATGACATCAAAGAAGTTGACGGTGCTGTTTACGAAGCTGACTGTCAAATGGTTAACGTTTCTTCTGGTGGTGATGTTGATATTGGTGCCAACCCATCTGCTGAAGATGGTGGTGATGATGTTGATAACACTACTGAAACCGTCAACAACGTTGTCTACTCTTTCAGATTACAAAACACTGCTTTTGACAAGAAATCTTTCTTAGGTTACATTAAAGGTTACATGAAGAAAGTTAAAGCTCACTTAGCTGAAACCAACCCAGATCAAATTGAAGCTTTTGAAAAAGGTGCTACTGCTTACGTTAAAAAAGTTATTGCTAACTTTGGTGATTGGGAATTCTACACTGGTGAATCTATGGATCCAGATGCCATGATTGTTTTATTAAACTACCGTGAAGATGGTGTCACTCCATTCGTTGCCATTTGGAAACACGGTGTTAAAGAACAAAAAATCTAAGAAAGATGGATACTTGCATATCTATTCTTTTATAAATTTTATATTTTAATTCTAATTCTGTTGAATATATCGTATTTCCATTTTTCATTAAAAAATTTTTATTTAAAATATATACACGTAAATTATTTTGGTCGTATACATAAACAGGAGTTTTCTAATGTTATTTCTTTATCAGTATAAATAAACATTTCAGCAATGAGCCCCTTATCGGATAGTATTTGATTAATTGCCCAAACTCTACTTTCATCAATTAGTCTTCTTCCTAATAGACCTAAGTCTTCTCTATCACCTTCGCTAGACTTCTCCTCGTTCTCTCTGAAGCCACTAACGGCCCATGATACTATTTTTTTCAATATCTTGAAAGACTCTTCTGTTTTGAACCCTTTTTCATACAAGTATTTTTGCGATTGGGGTAATAATTGTTGATATTGACATGCATGTCTACAGCACATTGCAATTAGTAAACCACCAAACTTATCGAGGTTTTCAGATAATAATGTAGAGTTGAATATCAGCTTCAATGTCAAATCAGTAGCGGCCCCACACAAATGCTTGGATATCCCAACAACTTTTTTGGGTTCTAAGTCAAGTACAAAATTATCAAGTTTTAAATCCTTGATATCAATTCTACTTCTTCTAATAATTGGATGGGCATACGGAAATTTGCCTTCTTCACAATCCTTTATGATTCTTCTATCCAGCTTCAATCTATTAACTCCTCTGTCGATTAGACCAAATCCATATTTCCCGGTTTGTTCTTCTTCTTCACCACCTTTTATATCTGACATTATGCATTGGTTTAAGGATCTGGATAGTTCTCCCTTACCGCAACCAAACTCAACATAGAAATTATCCCTCTTCAATAATTCTCGGTCTTTAAGATTTCCAATTAACGAAGAATGTTGAAGTGCATGCTTCTTTTTCAATAATCCCAAAAGTTTAGCATCTAATCCTTGGTGTTCAGATGGCTCATGCTTCAAATCAAGAAAATCACTTACTGCTTTCTTCAAAATAGGTATGTATTTATCAAGGAGTACTTCCTCCAGTAATTCTTTGTCTTCTTCAGTAACATCAATCTCTGTGGAATCTCCTTTTAAATTGATATTAATATCCTTTTCATACCATGGTTCATGCTCTTCCTTTGGTCTGGAATTACATTTCTTCAAATGCACACTAAGGTCTTTTGTCCAAACAGTATGTTGATTGTCATATGGACATGGTATTCTTTTACCCTTAGCTTCATCCTGATCATTACTCATATGCTCAGAGCAGTACTTTTGATTGGCTTTTCTCTGCATGGAACATCTTCTATTCTTCTTAGCGAGGAAAAACTCACACTGGTTTGGTTTCACTTGAGTCTTTTTATCATACTTTCTTCTTTTATTACTTTCAATGGTCGTTTCTGGCATCTTGATCATCCTAAAATGATTGAGTTGTGGAGCTGAGGTATTCCAATTTTTCAGATCGCAGTAAATAAAAATGAAAAAATTAATTTTTCATTTTTTTCGAGATGCTCATCTCTAAGTCCATAATACCTTTACATCAATAAGCAGAAATCATGAGTAAAAATAAAAGCAATAGCATGTGGAAGCTTGATTTGCTAGAGGCAAAGTTCCATGGTACTCAAGCAAGATTTCCTCGTACAAAGACTCTTTTGACGGCGAGAAATACTTCCAAGTTATGGAAAAGATTACCAACTTCAGAAGAAGAAGCTAATAAAGAGATAAAAGCATTGAAAAAAGAATACTTTGATAAGAAGTATTACGGATCTCATAAAAAATTGGCTCGTGAAGTTAACAAGGTCGTCAAAAGTGATAAATCAAGATTGAAATCAGATGGGTCAAAGAAAGACATTATAATTTTTATAACTTCTCTGGAAGAGTTAGAAAACTTGATCACTTCAAAGTTGATAAAATGTATCACTTCTTCTATACTCGTTAACAAAGAGCTTAAAGAGAACATTCCTTATTATATATCAAAAGATATCCAAACTATCATCAAAGATAAGACCCACAAGTCAAACCCATCTCGTTTCTTTATAAACCATTGTCAGAATAATAAAGAACTTAATAACTACATTTCTAAACTATGGAACTCTAAGACCATCAAAAAGGCCTTGGAGGAAATTGATTGGTCTTTCAAATTGGTAAGGGGTAATATTTCCAAGCAAGAGAAAGACTCTAGAAAAAGATTGTCCGGTAAAGATATTCAAGATGACCATAGTGATGCTGATGCTGATAGTGGTGAGAGTGATGATGAGAGTGATGAGGAATCCAGTTTGAAGGATTTAGAAGAAAATTATGATAAATTTGCGGTTTACGATAATTTAGTTGGAGATTCCGATAATGAAGAAAAAATGGACCTCGATCCTAACGTTAATTACAACGAAGTTACCGATGAGGAAGCCTCTGAGCTGGAAAATGATGAAGTTGAGGAAGGTAATGACAGTGATGCGTCCCATGATAGCTTTTTTGCTGAAGAAAAGAAACCAAAGGAAAAATACCAATTACCAGAACTAGCAACGGGTTATTTTTCTGGTGGTTCTGATGATGAAGACGACATTGATAATGACCAAGTTGTTAAAGCCGCTACCACGCAACGTAAAAACAGAAGAGGTCAAAGAGCCAGACAGAAAATATGGGAAAAGAAATATGGTCAAGAGGCTAAACACGTCAAGTCGGAAAAAGCTAAAATAGCCAGTGAAAGAGAACAAAGGCAATTGGAGTATGAAGAAAGATGTAGAAAAAGAGAAGAAAAGGCAAGATTGGCCATGGAAAATGCTCCTACTGGTTCAAATACTGCACCACTTGGTAATAGAAAACCTCGTCCTGATGTTTCATTACCTTCAGCAACTGCCGCTTCCGAACCTGAAAAAATGCATCCTTCTTGGGAAGCTAAAAGGCTTGCTGAAGAAAAGCAAAAGAACATTAAATTTCAAGGTAAGAAGATCACTTTTGATTAAATTACAGACCATAAAGAAATTTTGCATTTATATTAAACTTGTATCATATATTTATAATTTACAATAAACTATAATCGACTTTAAAGTTTTTAATTAAGTAATCATCAGTAATTTTTTCACAGGCTATTGGAGTACGAATTTGGAAAAGATATTCACATTTTTCAAGTTCACTAACAGCTACCAACTCATTTTTTGGACCACATAATAATTCCACTTCACCACTTCTATGAGGACCATTCCAACATTTAGTACCTTTGGCATACTTTAATCTACCATTCTCGTAAGAAACAAATCTTCCGATTAATGTTTTATCTTGGTAAATAGAATCCAAGAATCCAACTCTATAATCGTATTCACCAAATTTGTCATTAACCCAACTTCCTGCAACTGCCCTTAATATTTCATCTTTACCAAAGTCTATTTCCAAGTTTTCTTGATAAACAGCTGCTTCTGATTGCAATGACTTTATAGCTTTCTTCAAGTCTTGAATCTTGTCTTCCAATTCGAAGGCCAATTGACTCTTTTTTGAATCACTCAGGTCAACGGGTTTATCTGATTTTTGCCCTTTGTTGGATTTGAAGAAGGTCGTATAATAAAAATTGATCATATTTGAAAATGTAGGGTTAACAAGCTCATCGACATTTTTCTTGATGGTAGATACTGGATGACAAGCAAATTCTTTCAATTTTTCAGACAAACTTTCTAAAACCGAATGAGGAGATGCCTTTTCATTATTTGAAGCTTCTTCAAGATTAGATAAATAGTCTTGAAACTTGTTTACTGTCTGTTTAACGACTTGATCATTGAAATTAGGATTGTAGTTCTCGATTAAATTGGAAAGTAATTCTTCTAATTTTTCAAGTCTTAGCTCTTGGGATTTTTTTTCTTCAGTATGAGACTTAATTGATTCAACCAAGTCATTAAGTAAAGGAGATACTTCCTCAAAGATTGAGGAGCTCAAATCTTCAGAAATTTCGGGTTCCAGCTGAATTCTTATTTCTTCATCTCTCAATTGAACACTCAATTCTTCCAACTCTTTCTCCTTAGCATGAATCTCTTGCTGTGTTTCTTCTAGCTTCTTAGTAACCTTTTCTTTAATGATTTTTGCTTTTTCTACCATTTGCTCTTTTATCAAGAGCGATTCTTCGGTCTCTCTATAAACCAATTCTTTATAATTCTCAAACTGCTGGCGAATTTCTTCACATTTATTAGGACACTTTCCAGTCAAATATTCATCGGAACCATCGCAGCACAAATCGTAATCGCAAACCCCATCGTTCAATTTGAAATTTTCTATATACCCTGAAACATACCCTTCATTTGCACAATAGAATTTTTGTTCTGGGTTATATGGACATGCATTGGTACCAGGCTCGTCAGATCCGTCTGGACAATCGCAATAGTTATCATTGATCTGATCGTATGAAAGAACTATAGAAGGATCACTAAGGCAATGCCAGGTTTTGCGACCAGAGGAATCTATCGTTGGTTCGTAGAGCTTTTGCTTGGAAGGAGGAACTCCTGTAACAGTACCGTAAGCAGAACACCCCAAGGCGTTTATCGCCAGTATTGATAAGAGGTAGGTAGCCAATTTCATCCCTATTGATCAATTGAATCAGGAGTTAGAATAATATTGAACAGATTGCCGTTTTCTCCAAGTTTTCCCTCAGATTTTGTTCTCTACTTTTTTTTTTTTGGTTTTGGTGAGATACTCCATCATCAAAACAAAGGCTGAAAAATTACGATTTAGTCCCAATCATTCGAAGTAGGTTGGGCTTTGCTAAATCGGGTGCTCGAACTTTTGATATAATATTCAAGATATAAGAACTAATACCCATGACTCGAAGTTGACTATAAAGTTGGAAATATGGCAAAGAAAAGCACATCTATATCATCAATATCAATTTCAAGATGCAAAAGAATAGTTAGACCATTGATATCCAAGATTCATGCCCTTACAGATATGAAAAGCAAGTATCCTACAAAATTACAATTTACTTCATTGGAAGCAGCATTTAGCAAGGTGCCATTGGGCCACAAGGCCTGTCAGAGATCAAGACCTTCGAGCCGAAACGGCTTTGCTAGCCAAAAGAGTTCTATTCTTATAAACAAAAGGAAAGCCATTATTGTGGATGATCTTATGGATGAATATGATGACGATTTGAGTTTCTGTATGTCTGATGAAGTTCCTGAAGAGAAACCAGAATTACTGAATGAATATGTCAAATTTATCAGACCCGAGACATCTAACGAAAGGCTAGAATCTTTAGAGCCATTTGTCAGTATTGAGCTCTATCAATCATATGGTGAAATACTTCAGATATTCCGGAACATAGTGCTAACTTTATTTCCTACTCCAAGCAGGGAATCCGTTACCAAACTATCGACTTTATGCTCGTTTCAAATTGGTAAATCCATTGCATTATCAACCAAGTCAACATATTACATGATCAACCGAGTATCGTTATTCAACCCACTGGAGATTTCAGTAGAAGCACAAATATTTAATCAAGATTTGAATGATGACATAGATGAGTGGCTAGAAATGCCGCCGTCAGTTGTGAGTCTGCATTATAGGAGTGATTTACTAATGGGATACGTGATTCATTTGATTATATTCAATCTGCGGAACCTTTTATACCCATTGATACCTGTTTTATTGCATTGGTTAGAAGAAGAATTTAGAGTTAGTGGGGACCAGAAACTTCGATCAATCATGAGAACCCTATTTATAGAATATTGGAGAGAAGGATCAGATAATAAGGACCAGTTGAATGGAACTGAATCGGGGAAATTCCAGCTCTATTGGGATTTTTTTAAAATTGGATATTGGGAGTCATTAATCGAAAGTTTAGACTTGCAAACGTTAAGCGGCCAGTCATACGATGGATTAATATTGGAGAGTTTAACTAATAATGATCGATTGAGTGAAATGACCTCCGATATTAGTTTAGAAAAAGATATTTATCCTATCATCAAAAGAAACCCGCAAAACAGTTGCATTAATGTAGTATTAATCAACATTATGACTCAGATAATAGTTGATTTCAAAAGAAGGTTTCACTCCAGCAAAACAACTGAGGCTGTTTTAGGATTATTTCAAGAAACGTACCAGGGAATGGTTGAGTTCCTGGGGTTGTGGATATCGTTCAGAGATTCTAGAGAAATGATATTTAACTCTTTGTACCCTGGGAATGAAGAGATATTTGAAGGAATAATCAAGTTCGTACAGTATTTGACTTACAAAAATGGACTAATCATCAAGCATTTGCAAGGAACAGTGATTACCAAGGACAGAATCCAAGAGCTCCAAAGAACGCTACACCAGTATAAACTGCTTGAAGTAATATTAAGACTATTGAGAAGTTATTATTTGGATGTTGAATGTGATAACTTCGAACCAGGTGATTTAGAACAAAGCAGTCAAGCATTTCTAAGTATACAGGGCATCAAGAGGCGAATCAAATATAGCAATTACGAATTAAATGAATTTCTATTATGGTTAAACGATAACGAGTACCGAGCTTTTTGTCAATACTTATATCAAAAAGTATATGGACAATTCAATGACGAGATCTATAAAATTCTATTCAAAAAAAGACAACGATACTAGTATTGGCCTTTATATATTTGAAAAGGTTTAGTACCACGACCGTCCACAATGATATTTTGGCCATTTATACTATTATCTAGAATGATTTTAACTGCTTCATTAATAACCGTATCTAAGGGAATAGCGTGTAATTCCTCTCCTTTTAAATTAGCGTTAGCGCCCATTTCAGTTTCAAATATAAGCCCGGGTAGAATTGAGTTGATTTTAACTTTATTTTTCAATTCGTAAGCCAAAGCATTGGTGAACCCTAATAATCCTGATTTAGAAGCCGAATAAACTGAAGTCCCCGGCATTAAAGTATTTGTCAAAGAAAGAACCGAAGATATATTCAAAATCTGTGGTTTGATCTCATTTTCCTTTTGTCTAGCAGCTTGCTTCAACATTGGTTTAGTACTTAATCTTGTCAACAAGATTGGAACGATTAAATTCAAATTTATTGTCGAGATTATAGTATCGTCTTTAATTCTAGAAAGTAAAGTATGATTAGTGAGCCCAGCACAGTTGATAAGTATCGACAGCCCATCAATACAGTCCATAATTGGTTTTTTGGCCGATTCTTCATCAGTTAATAGCTTTGCAAGATCATAACTAATATACGAATGTTTTTGATTTGCATCCTTTATCGATAATTGGTTCAAATTTTGTTTCAATGAGTCCTCATTTCTAGCAATTAACGTTAAAGAACACCCCAAATCAGCTAGTTTCTTAGCCAAAGCAAATCCAACCCCTTTGGAAGCTCCGGTAATAATGGCCCTCTTGTTAGCTAATATCATTGACTAAACCTCAATGGTAATTACCCATGGAAAAAAAAAAAAAAAATAAATAAATTTTTCACCCTGCGCATCTATATATGTCCCTAAGTCCAGCATTCAGCCAATCCATATCCATCAATATCTCTCCATTCCTGGGGATATCTATCCATATACCCATATAGGGCCATGCCAACTGTAGGAATAAAAGAAAAGTTAATTAGATAGGCCCCCGGCTATCCTTGCAAAATCAGCACCCTCACCTACTTGTGAGGATGCCAGATACATGGTAACCTACAACCAACGCGTGTTCCGTGGCTAGCCCTGGACTTATCCGACCGCCTTCCCCCCAACAGAGGTCCATGATAGGCATGAAGAGCTTGTCAAGGGTGAAATGACTGCAAAACCTCTGAAGGAAAATCACGATATAACTCTAGCCCAGTGTGCAGTCATGGTAGTTTCTAGAAGGATCTGGTGGTTTCGTACTTTAATTCGCAATTTTTCATCTAGTTTATTCCAGTAGGGTCTAGTGATGAAGTGACTTGAATCAGGGATAAGTATATAAGGACAGGGTGCAAGCCAGGATAGCCCATTGCATATAGAACAAGGAGATACACAAGCAAACATGGATGAAACACAATTTACTGATAACGCACTTAGTATAATTCAAACTGCTAATCAATTGGCTAAAGATAATTGTCATACTCAGTTGACACCATTGCATTTTTTGGCAGCAATGGTGCCAACCGATGCAGAGAATTCCAATGCTTATTTGAAGACGCTTATTCAAAAGGGAAGGTTTGATTGGGCGGTGTTTGAAAGAAATGTTAACAAACATTTAGTGAGATTGCCATCCCAAACACCTGCTCCAGAAGATATAAGGCCAAGTTATGCAGCTGGTCAAGTATTGACCAAGGCCATTAAGATTAAAGCGCAACAAAAGGATTACTATGTTGCGCAAGATCATATTTTATTGGCATTATTGGAAGATCAGTCCATTAAGGATATCTTCAAGGAGTCGGGGATTAATATTGAAACCATCAAGTCTCAAGCCATTGAATTGAGAGGGGATCAAAGAATTGATTCTAGACAAGCCGATTCGCTGAGTTCATATGAATTTTTAAACAAGTATTGTGAAGATTTAACCGAAAAGGCAAGACAAGGTAAAATTGATCCGGTTATTGGTAGAGAAGAAGAAATTAGAAGAGTTATTAGAGTTTTAGCTAGAAGAACAAAGTCGAATTCTGTTTTAATTGGTGAAGCCGGGGTTGGTAAAACATCGATTGCAGAAGGTGTTGCTCAAAGGATTATTGATGGTGATGTACCAAATGTTTTGGCAAATTCAAGATTATTTGCATTAGATTTAGGTGCATTAACCGCCGGTGCTAAATATAAAGGTGAATTTGAAGAAAGAATGAAGGGTGTTTTAAACGAAATCGAAAAATCAAAAGAAATGATTATTTTATTTATTGATGAAATTCATATGTTAATGGGTGATGGTAAATCAGATGCTGCCAATTTATTAAAACCAATGTTAGCAAGAGGTACTTTACATTGTATTGGTGCTACTACTTTTGCGGAATATAGAAAACATATTGCAAAAGATGGTGCTTTTGAAAGAAGATTTCAAACAATTGATGTCCCTGCTGCCACTGTTCCTGAAACAGTTGCAATTTTAAGAGGTTTACAACCAAGATATGAAATTCATCATGGGGTTAGAATTTTAGATAGTGCTTTAGTTTCTGCTGCTCAATTAGCAGGTAGATATTTAACTTATAGAAGTTTACCTGATTCTGCTGTTGATTTAATTGATGAAACTGCTGCTACGGTTGCTGTTGCAAGAGATTCTAAACCTGATGAATTAGATTCTTTAGAAAGACAATTACATCTTGTGGAAGTTGAAATCAATGCATTAGAAAGAGATGTTGAAACTGATGAAGCTTCAAAAGATCGCTTGGAAGTTGCTCGTAAAAAACAAGCTGAATTAGAAGAAAAATTAGGACCTTTAAGAGAACAATTTAATCAAGAACGTGCTGGTCATGAACAATTAATTTCAGCTAAAAGAAAATTGGACGATTTAGTTATCAAAGCTCAAGATGCTGAAAGAAGACATGATACTGCCACTGCTGCTGATTTAAGGTATTTTGCTATACCAGATGTTGAAAAACAAATTGAACAATTAGAATTAAAAGTTGAAGAAGAAGAAAATTCAAATCAATTACTTAGAAATGTTGTTAATTCTGAACAAGTTGCCGAAACTGCTGCTAGATTAACTGGTATACCAGTTAATAAGTTAACTCAAGCTGAAAATTCAAAATTAATTAATATGGAAAAAGAATTAAGTTCAGCTGTTGTTGGTCAAAGTGAAGCAGTCAAAGCAGTTTCAAATGCAATTAGATTAACTAGATCAGGTTTAGCAAATCCAAACCAACCAGCTTCTTTTATGTTTTTAGGTTTATCGGGTTCTGGTAAAACTGAATTGGCTAAAAAATTGGCTGGTTTCCTTTTCGCTGATGAAAAATCTTTAATTAGAGTTGATTGTTCGGAATTAAGTGATAAATGGTCAACTTCAAAATTATTAGGTGCTGCTCCTGGTTATGTTGGTTATGATGATCAAAATTCAATTTTTGAAAATGTTTTACGTAAACCTTATTCAGTTTTATTATTTGATGAAGTTGAAAAAGCTGCTCCTGAAGTTTTAACCGTTTTATTACAAGTTTTAGATGATGGTAGAGTTACTACTTCTCAAGGTAAAGTTATTAATTGTTCCAATACAATTATTATTTTAACTTCTAATTTGGGTGCTGAATATATTAACGCCTCAAAGGGTTCAAGAATTGATTCTACAACTAGAGAATTGGTTATGAATTCTGTTAGAAGTCATTTCAGACCAGAATTCTTAAATCGTATCTCTTCCACAGTCATCTTTAATAGATTATCAAAGAAGGCAATTGCTAAAATTGTTAAAATTAGATTAAATGAAATTCAATCTAGATTTGCTGCTAATGGTAAAACATTATCTTTACATGTTGATGATGATGCTTTAGAATACTTATGCAAAAATGGTTATTCTTCTGATTTAGGTGCTAGGCCTTTAAACCGTTTGATTCAACAAGAAATTTTGAATCGTTTAGCAGTCTTATTATTAAAAGGTCAAATCAAAGATAAAGAAACAGCTAGAGTTACTCTCGGAGAAAAAGGTTTGGAAATCGTTCCAAATCATGAAATTGACGATGTCGAAATGGCCGATGTCGACGTCGAAAGCTGGGAAGATAGTGAAGATATCGATGATGATATCGATACCCCTCCACTCGATTAATTACATATTATGACTCACGATTATTGATTGCTTTAATTACCTGATTTTTATTGATTGTTTTTGTTATACTTACTCTTTCTATTTTTGTATCTTCCCCTGAAGGGGTTCAATTTCCACTTCTCTGTAAATAAATAATAAACTTTGTACTATCAAAAAATATGTATAATCAAGATGTTTAGTATAATCAAGATGTAGTTATACCTTTTTATGTAATGGGTCGTGTCGTGTCGCAGAAGTAAGTGAAAAATCTACTCATCTCTGAAAAAAAAAAAAAAAAAAAAAAAGTATATAAGTCATTGAACCTTTCCCTTTTTCTATTACATACGCTTTAACAAACATTTAATTTGAAAAAATGGCTAGTAGAACTCAATTTGAAAACTCCAATGAAGTTGGTGTCTTTTCCAAGTTAACCAACTCCTACTGTCTCGTGGCCGTTGGGGGATCTGAAAACTTTTATTCTGCTTTTGAAGCAGAGTTAGGGGATGCTATTCCAATTGTGCATACCACTATTGCCGGTACCCGTATAGTTGGTAGAATGACTGCTGGTAATAGACGTGGTTTATTAGTGCCAACTCAAACCACTGACCAAGAATTAATGCATCTTAGAAATTCCTTACCTGATACTGTTAAAATTCAAAGAGTTGAAGAAAGATTATCAGCTTTAGGTAATGTTATTTGTTGTAATGATTACGTTGCTTTAGTTCATCCAGATATAGAAAGAGAAACTGAAGAGTTAATTGCCGATGTTTTGGGGGTTGAAGTTTTCCGTCAAACCATTGCTGGTAATGTCTTGGTTGGTTCCTACTGTTCTTTATCAAATCAAGGTGGTTTAGTTCATCCTCAAACTTCTATTGAAGATCAAGAAGAATTGTCTTCTTTATTACAAGTTCCTTTAGTTGCTGGTACTGTAAATAGAGGTTCTTCTGTTGTTGGTGCAGGTATGGTTGTCAATGATTGGTTATCAGTCACTGGCTTGGATACCACTGCTCCTGAATTGTCTGTTATTGAATCTATTTTCAGATTACAAGATGCTCAACCAGATTCTATTTCTGGTAATTTGAGAGATACTTTGATTGAAACTTATTCTTAGATTAATGATTTATTAATTACCTTTTTTTAACGAACTATGATGAATAAAAGTTAATCTGATGGTCCGTTAAACGCTTCATCATTGACTCATTCATCAAATTTATGGGCATTTTCATTTCAAAGATATATCAAAGGTTACTCAATTCTCGAGTAACTTGTAGATATGTTTGTAATTTTGTATATTAGATTTATTTAATTAATAAAAATTAGACAATCAATAATAAACTGTAGCTTCTAGTAGAACTTTTCTGTCGATTTGATCTTTCTTGCCGATTTCACGGTCAAATCTTAATCTCATATGCTGTTTTAGTTAGCGAGGAGAAAAGCCTAACAAAACAAAAAAAAAATAGGAATACAGCGCACTCTAAACAGATTAAATTATTCGAGGTTTTAAATTTCAATAGACGTATTGGCATTTACTTCTTCAGAATAGAACAACACCAGAGTCAATTCAATTATGGACTACTTTGGGCTCCCTCGGGGATCCATCAGAGCAGAGGCTTTGCAAAAATTAGCGAAGTTATCGGTAGAAAATACTCCTTCAAATTTGCAAGAAAACTTACCTCAGGAAGTTGTTAAAGATACTTTTGCTTCTTTATTGGGTGAAACTCCTAAGGTTGGTAAACCAAGGGGGAAAGTTTTCCCTTCCGATGAAGATGAAGAGGAAAGTGATGATAACTTAGGTGGGATTGAGCCGGAATTGAATCCATTATCCCAAATTGCAATCACTCCTAAAGAATATGAAGTTTTAATCGCTTTATGTCAAGCAACGAAAACTGACATGAAATTTCCAAAACAAGCTAAGTTGTTATTAGCTAAGCTTAGATTATACTTGCTTGAATTGCCAAATCAAAAGTTTTCTTCTGCAATTACTGGTAAAATCCATAATTCTTCACCTTGGTATATTTTAGGTGAAAAATTAACGATTGCCTTAATTGATTTGGCCTATAAATTTGATTGTTTGTACTTGGAAGAGGTTTTAGAGATCTTTAGTGAGTTTAACACTATTTTCTTCAGAGAGCAGGCTTATGAATTGTCGAACTATTTCAGTTTGTTAGGGGTGATTCAAGGTTTAACCGTATCTGGTAAAATCTTGACTCATTCTCCCAAAGCTTTTAAAATTTTCATTACTTTGGATACTTGTATTGATAATTTCGAATTTTTGAACGAAGTTGAACTTTACTCTAATTCTCTCTACTCTAATCCTGATAATGAATATTCAACTTTGTTAGATGAAGATATCGTTATTGATTTCTCTCCTGTCCTTTTCATTGAATGTTTGAGTAAATTAATGTGCTCAATTTTGAATTCGATCTTGGGTAACACGACTGAGCCCCTTCTTGACTACTTGTTAACCAGGGTTTCTAGAAGTTTTGATCAAGTTGAAGCCAATGGTGACGGCCAATTAATTTATCCTCCACAGTCTAGTGGATTGGAGTTGACTGAATATCACATGGACTTAATTAAGACTTTATCTGACATTGCTATTCAAAAAATTGAATTTTTAGATAGAGGTGAAACCTATATTGTCTATTCAACTTTTACAAGATTGAAAATTGGTTATTTGGCGAAAAGTCATAATTTACAAGCAATTGCTTGCGGTACTTTCACCGACAATATCGATGCAAAAGTTGCTAAAAAGATTTTTAAAAATTGTTTATCAATCTATGATGTAATGTTAGATCCTCACTTAGGTTCAAGTGTTATTCAATTAGGTTCATTATTGGTATATAAAGATCCAAGTGTTTCAAGTTCTTTGACTAGAGCATTCACTTCTTTGGTTGCTAATCCTAAATTTCAATCTTCCTATTGCCTGGAAGCTTCCAAAAGTGTTGGTTTGGCCAGTAAAGTCTTGTCACAGGATACTGTTGTAACCTCAATTTATGCTTTGACTAATTTACTTTTTGTCCATAATGAAGGTCTTCAATATAAGGCTAAATCAAGAAGAAATACTGCCTTGAGTAGTGCTTCAGTTAGAGATTTTGGAACTAATAATTTAGCTGCTCCATACCCAACTTCAAAAATGTCAAGACATGCTTCCCTTGATTCTGTTCAAGAAAATGAAATTAGCAATCAAAATCATTTGGTCAACGGTGATAAAAATAAAGCTCCTGCTGATTATGATGACTATGATTATAGTAAAGTTTGCGAAAATGCAATTACTGCAATCATTTTTATTTCTAAACTTTGCAATGATGAGACCGTCAGTACTTTGGCCGTTACCATCTTATCACAAAAAACTAGTAAATTGGATTCTCAAATGGGACCTTTGTTATTGAGAGGTTTGAGTTCTTGTGCTCCTTTTTTGCCAGAACGTGAATTTATAATATTAGTCAAGTTGTTGAACAAAATGTCTTTAGACGCTTATGATAGTAATAATCAGGGCTTACTAAAATCTTTGATTGATGCAAGAATTGACATCTCTCATAAATTGGAACAATCAAATCCTTTATACAAAATTTATTTACAAGAAATCTTACAAGCTATTATTAGTAAAGGGGATGTTCAAGTTTTAGAACACCATAGATCTCATAACGAAATTAGCGAAATTGGTGATCAAATTGGTATTTACTTAGAACCATTAGCTGAATTGTTACCCAATGTCCATAAAGAAGAAAAACCTTTGAAAATCTCTGACACAACTACTATTAATTTATTTAGAAACATTTGGTTTAACATGGTTGTTCATGGTTATTCAATTACTTCGGAAAATGCTAGAAAATACAATAAGGAATTAGAAAGAATTGCTTATAATTCTCCACCATTAGCCTCAGAATTATCTTGGGATAGAACTGAAACATCATTGGAATTGAACACTGTTTTGAGAAGAGGTTCTTCAAATCACAATGTTAAAGACCATAAACACATTGTTGGTGATATATTTGAAGTACACCGTAATTTGTCTTATCCAAAACTAATGTTTTTAGCTGCTACTATTTTTGTGGAATCTTTAAGGGTTAAACTGGGTGAATGTTCCACAATTTTATATTACTTTTCGGACCCTTCTATCAAAACAAGTGGTTTAGATAAGTACATTGGCTACATTCTGTTCAAAATTGTTAAAGACTTTATTCATTTAATTAATCGTGGTGCCAATAATCAGTTTAGTTCAGAAAACATTGCAAAACAATTAACTAATATGTTGGCCTTATGTTCGCATAGAATTGAAGATTTGCAAGATGCTGCCTTACAGTGTTCTGATTTATTAATCAATAAGGTCCCATCCTCCTTGTGTCATCATAAGAGTTTATTTGCACTCTTTGATATATTGACTTTATTGTTTGATAGTATTGTTGATGCCGATTTAAATCAATATGAACCAACATTTTCATACCGTGCAAAAAAGACTGGAATTCATTTGCAGTTATCAGATTCTTACACCTGGCGTAACGATACTTTCAACAGATTTTTGGAAAAGCTGAAGCATTGGGTTAAGCTAATTTTAATTAAATGTAATATAGACTCCAAAAGTTTGATTCAATCTTACGTTAGTGATCTAGATAGATTCCAATCGAATGAAAAAATTCAATATGGTGTATCTTTCGCTTTAGAAATGGCTGGTGGTATTTTCCCTAATGATCGTGAATTATCAAATATTCCACCAATTGGCACTAGCGCAGGTATCACTGTTGACAATGTTAGTTCATCGAACTTAACTACTTCTTCGAGTGCAGGTGCTAGAATGAATTTATTGCCAGTATTTGTATCACAATTAGGTTGGAGAAGTAACTTTGTATCTGAGTTGATGCATAAGGTCCCTTTACACACTCAAGAAGATGCTGATAGGGCATTCAGATTATTGAGAGAAGAAGTTCAAACCGTTAAAATTAGGATTCAGGATAAACTGCAACATATTGAAAACAGTATTGTTATTGATTTGTTGAGCCAAATAGCTGGTTTTGCGCTTATTAGTGAAGACAACACGGCTGAATTAATTAGGCATATTGTTGAAATTCCATTTGCGATGTTTGAAGCACATATTATGCAAGCAGCTGTTGGTATTTGGTTTGCAGTTATGAAAGATAGACCACAAGTATCTGTTTTATTATTGAGTGAAATTGGTAAACGTTGGGAAGCTTCAATTGAATTAAAGCAAGGTTTATTTAATAAAAGCCATGATATTAAAAATCCTGAATTCAATAAAATGGAGTATAAACCAAGTGACTATAAAACATTGGATAAAGTATCTAAAGTTACTAGCCGTACATTCCAACCACATTTATTAATAATCAAATTGATTCTGTCACATTTTGAAGCAACCATGAATCAATCTGATCATATTTTAAAAATCTTCACAAGAATTGTTGAAGTTGGATTGAAAAATTTGAATGTTGCAAGTTTGCATCCATTTTCAAGATATGTTAGGTTTGAATTCATTAGATTTTCAATTGATGTTTTAAACTATCATATTAAATTAGGGTCACGTAGTTTAACAAGATTAACTTCTTTGATTTTGGATGGATCTTTGAGTTGGTTTAGATCAAGGGCTAATTATCCATATGGAACCAATTTATTGAAAATCAAAGCTGATTTTGGATTATTAAAAGAGGTTGCAAGATTAATGTCAATAGTGAATACATTTAAGAACGAAACTTTAGAACTGAAAAAGATTACGTTAATGTTTTTCCTCGATGATGAAATTAATAAGATAGCAGTTTGGTTAAATCCATTACAACCAAGTGACTATAAAGGATCATATATTCTGAACCAAATTAGTGGAACTCATATTAAAAGGGCATATGTTATTGATCCAATTTTATCAGTTAATTTAGCATTACGTTATAAAGTTAAGAATTTAGATGAATTATTACAGCAATTGATTTTGAGTCATCCATTACCAGCTATATTTTATCCTGATGCAGTACAATATTTCATTGGTATTAATGCTGGAGCAAATATGCCTAGTCATTATTTATTATTTTGGGAACCACTTTCACCAATTGATGCTATTACATTATTTTTACCACCATTTGGTAATAATCCATATATTTTACAATATACCATGAGATCATTAGAATACCACGACGTTGATTTAACATTTTTCTACGTTCCACAGATTGTTCAATCATTAAGATTTGATATGAAAGGATACGTTGAGAGATTTATTATTGAAACAGCCAAGATATCTCAATTATTTTGTCACCAAATCATATGGAATATGTTGGCCAATAGTTATAAAGATGAAGATTCAACTGAACCTGATTCCTTAAAACCCAAATTAGATCGAATCCAGGAAATTATGTTAACCCAATTGAGTATAGAAGACCATCAATTTTATGAAAAAGAATTTGGATTTTTCAATGAAGTTACTAGTATTTCGGGTAAGTTGAAACCATATATTAAAAAGACCAAAGCAGAAAAGAAGATCAAAATCGATGAAGAAATGGCCCAAATTACTATTAAAGAAGGAGTTTATTTACCAAGTAATCCTGATGGGGTATTAATTGATATTAACCGAAAATCTGGTAAGCCATTACAATCACATGCCAAGGCGCCATTCATGGCCACATTCAAAATATTAAGAGATGTTGAAGATATTAATGAGTATGGAGAGTCGGTTAAAATTCCCATTGAAAGATGGCAATCGGCTATTTTCAAAGTTGGTGATGATTGTAGACAAGATGTTTTGGCATTACAATTGATTTCGGTGTTCCGTACTATCTGGAGTAATTGTGGATTGAATTTATTTGTTTATCCTTATAGAGTCACTGCTACTGCCCCAGGATGTGGTGTTATTGATGTTTTGCCAAATAGTATTAGTAGAGACATGTTGGGAAGAGAAGCTGTTAATGGGTTATACGAATACTACATCAGCAAGTTTGGTCCAGAAAACTCGATTGAATTTCAGCAAGCAAGAAATAATTTAATAAGATCTTTAGCTGCTTATTCAATTATTTCTTACTTATTACAATTCAAAGATCGTCATAATGGTAATATCATGTATGACGATCAAGGTCATATTCTTCATATTGATTTTGGTTTCTGCTTCGACATTGTACCTGGTGGGGTCAAGTTTGAAAACGTTCCCTTCAAATTAACCCACGAAATGGTTTTAGTTCTTGGTGGTAATGAAAAGACTCAAGCTTTTAAATGGTATGAAGAATTATGTGTTAAAGGTTTTTTGGCTTGTCGCCCATATATGGAAACCATTGTTCGCTGTGTCAATCCAATGTTGGAAAGTGGGTTGCCTTGCTTCAAAGATACTACAATCAAGAAATTAAGACAGAGATTTGTCCCCAATAAAAGTGAAAAGGATGCTCTGCTTTACTTCAAGCACTTGATCAAAAAATCAATGGAAAGCGTTTACACCAAGGGTTACGACGAGTTCCAAAGAATCACCAACGGTATCCCTTACTAATACTACTACTACTAATACTACTACTACTAATACTACTACTACTAATACTACTACTACTAATATATATCTTTATAAGAAATACCATAATCGTACAGCCACTAAAGGGTGTAAAAATGTCGCGTGTCGATGTCGTGTAAGATGTCGCGCTAACCGGGCCTTCACTTTATCTTTGATCAAATGACAGGGTGTATGAACTGCCAGTATTGCGCCTCTACCCTGGTCTATTAATAAAAAGACTCTGGTACCTGGGAGAAGTAGCAGTGGGTCTTGTGTACTAGTAGGAAGCCATCGCAGGTGGCATACTAAATATAGTGTAGCTCGATTTGCTTAGCAGTGTCTGGGCGGTTAATTATAGAAATCTTTTTTCTTTTCTTCATCGTTTTCCTCCTCCTTTTCTTCGTTTTCTCTTTTTTTTAGGTTTTCTTTCAGTTACTTCTTCTTTCTTTCGTTCTGTTGTTTTATTCTTTCATCTTGTTGTACTTGTTTGCCTTCCAGTTATTTGTTTAAGTTAAGGCAACAAAACAAAACTGCGCCCTAATCTACTCAAATTCAAAACCAAGAGACTATACCCGTATTCTCAGCGGGTAGTGTGCTTTTTTTATTTGCCAGTTGATTCAAGCTGAATTAGTATTTCTATTACATCCTTTTCTTTCCCATCAAAGGTCTTTCGCTATACTCCATTTGACTCCATCACTAGAAGGGTTCCCCATTCTTTTATTCTTTGGTTAAGTTCGTGTCAGTTTTCGTGTTTGTTACCCATCTTTTCCCTGGATCTTTTTTTTTTTTTTTTGTTCTTTTTCGCTCTTGGTAACGGGGAATCGGTGAAAAATATCAAGAAATAGCAAGAAGGTTTAAATTTATCATTTTTTGAAAGATTCTAAAAGACTTCGTCAACTACGTTGAGTATGCGTCTTCATTTTATATGGGTTTTTATAACCCTTTTGTTATCACAATTCACTCATGCAGTTAACCATATTCGTTCATCTTCTCTTTTAACATGTATGGATAATTCTGAATTTACTGCCTCTCATTTTGATGTGATTTATTATCCAAATAATAGAACAGTTTATTATGATATTTCTGCAATTGTTAATATCGATACCAAAGTCTCTGCTTCGATCGAATTAATTGCTTATGGTGTTACTGCTTTCACCAAGAATATCTCATTCTGTTCTCTTAATTATGCTGCAATTTGTCCTTTATCTACTGGTCATTTGGATCTTAATTCTCATTATAAGTTGGGTAAATCAGTTACTTCTCAAATTCCAAACATTGCTTATACTATTCCGGATTTGGATGCCAGAGTTAGAGTGGTTCTTTATGCTGATGATACTTATGAAAGTTTGGCTTGTGTTGAAGGGGTCTTATCAAATGGTAAAACCGTTCAAACTAAATATGCTTCTTGGCCAATTGCTGCAATCTCTGGGTTAGGGGTTATTACTTCTGGTATTGTTTCTGTTATTGGTCATTCTAATACTGCTGCTCATATTGCTTCAAATTCAATGTCTCTTTTCATTTATTTCCAATCTTTAGCTGTTACTTCAATGATGGCGGTTGCTAAAGTTCCTCCAATTGCTGCAGCTTGGGCACAAAATTTCGTTTGGTCTTTAGGTATTATTAAAGCTGGTTTTATTCAAGATATTGCTAATTGGTATTTACAATCAACTGGTGGTAGTCCAACTGATGTAATTGGTACCTCTTATTTATCTGTTTCGGTTCAAAAGAAAAAATGGAAGAGAAATGCAATGGAATTCTTTAATAATTTATACACAAGACAACAACAAAATAATCACTTAACCATTTTTAAAAGAGCTTCAGTTTCTTTGGATTCCGATGATTTTGGTTATAGTGACAATTTAGATAATTCCTTATATACTGTTAATGAAAAGGATTCAGATTTATCCTCAAAAATTTTGGTTTTAAGAGGTATTCAAAGAGTTGCTTATTTAGCAGGTATTGAAATTACTTCATTATTTATGACTGGTATTATCTTTTTATTATTTTTCGCTTTTATCATGGTTGTTTGTTTAGTTTTCTTTAAAGCTATTATTGAAATTTGTATTCGTTCTAAAATTATGAATGAAGGTAAGTTTAATGAATATAGACAACAATGGTCTTATATTATTAAAGGTGCTTTATACCGTTTATTACTTCTCGCCTTACCTCAAATTGCCCTTTTGTGTTTATGGGAATTTACTAGACATGATTCAGTTGGTATTGTCGTTGTTGCTGCTTTCCTTTTCATTGTAACTATAGTTTTATTATTCCAGGCTGCTATAAGAGTGTTTTTATTAGGTAGAAAATCAGTTAAACAATTTAAAAATCCAGCTTATCTTTTATTCGGTGATGGTATCTTTTTAAATAAATTTGGTTTTATCTACGTTCAATTCAGAGCAGATTGTTATTACTTTGTTCTTATCAGTTTATGTTATATTTTTGCTAAATCCTTATTCGTGGCTGTATTACAAACTCATGGTAAAGTTCAAGGGGTTATTGTTTTCGTTATTGAATTAGCTTATTGTATTACTGTTTGTGTTATAAGACCTTTCATGGATAAGAGAACTAATGCTTTTAATATAACAATTGCTGTGATTAATACAATCAATGCTCTTTTCTTTATGTTCTTCTCTTACATCTTCAAAGAACCTCATATTGTTTCTTCCGTTATGGCCATTGTTTATTTCGTTCTTAATGCTGTCTTTGCATTATTTTTGTTGTTATTCACCATCATAACTTGTGTTTTGGCTCTTGTTTATAAGAATCCTGATACCAGATATCAACCAATGAAAGATGATCGTGTTTCATTCTTACCTCGTTTCGACAATCCAAAAACTAATGCTCAAGCAAATAGAAACTTGAAAGAAGGTGATGATGATTTAGAATTAATGGCCTTGGGTGCTACTGCTATGAGAGGTCATGAAAATGGTGGTAAGCCAAATATTTATGATGACGATGATCTGTATGACGATGATTCTAATAAAATGTCTAGAACCGGTGGTTCAGGTGGTAATTACAAGGATGAAGATTCTCGTGATTCAAATCGTGATTCTTACCTCGACCAAATGGAACCAACTCAACCATCTTCAACAATCGTTGGTAATCCTTCAAACGCCATGAGAAATTATCAATCTTCTTATGCTGGTTCTAGCCAATATAGTAATAGTTCCTCAAGTCTAGTTAATCCTAGACCTGCAGCTGGTGGTGCAAATAATGGATCTTATTACGGCTACAACCGTAACCAGCAACAACAGGGCCAAAGAGTTAACTTTATATGATTCTGTTCAACTTGTTTAGCTCTAGTTTGATTTGAATATTATCTCCACATGGGTTGTCATATATCAATAAAATTATTCTTTTTTTTTTTTGTTCCGTTTCTTTTCTTTTGGTTCTCGTTTCTATTCCTTCAAACTTGTATTCTATTAAATTTATCCTTTTTTTTTCATACTTCTTCTGACTTTTTTTATACATTTTCTTACCACTCTATAAAAAATAAAAAATTATCAAATATATTTGTATTTGTGTTTTATACACTGTTTTCGGTAACATATATGATTTTGATATATATTATATAACTTGTTAGAGCAATCCGGGGTAAAGTTCACGTTTTCGGGCACAGAAATGCCTTTTTGGACTTAGAATTTTGGCAATCAGCTTGGCCCAACTCAAAACTCTAGGATATTGTTCGACTTCAATTCCAATGGTGTGAGCGAAAATGGCCCAGCCAAGGACTGAGGTGTCAGCTCCCCAAAGATGTCCTTATCGAAAGTGTCTGTCAAATATTGTAAGACGGCTCACTCGCTAATGGTGACACCGGTAGTTTCATCAATAAGCGTTGGAATCCTACCATTTGGATTCAATTCAATAAACCAAGGTTCCTTTTGAGCTCCACTTAAGATTTTGAGGCTCTTGATTTCGTATTTAAGTCCAAGTAATTTTAAAAAATATCATCCGTTTGAAGTTTTAAAGGTATAAAGCGTACTTGGGTCCATTTTCGGGTGTTCTACTTTTGAGTAATCGGATATAGTTGCAGTAGATCGATCTATGTTTATTTTGGCCTCGATTTCGTGAAGCTTGCTAATCTAATTACAGAGTCACAGTTGTTAACTACGATTCACGGCTATAAGAAATAGTTCCTTTCGAAAGATCTGGAAAGATCCATTGCGGTATAACTAAAAAAAAGATATATTTAAAAAATGGATAAACTATCTAATATTTGTAATTTGGTTGATATCTCAGGGCTTAACTTCTTTGATACAGAAGTTGGGTTTCCCAAATATGCTGTAATGGAAGAGATTGAACCAGGTTATCTCAACACAATCTTTTTCTTCTCTTTTAATTTTATTTGCAGCAATTGTAGAATTTCTATAATGATTATTATAATGCGGAACTAAATCATCCTTTCCCTCTACTTTTCCAATATCAATTCCATATACGACTTGAGAATAGTTCTTTTTTCGGGGGGATTCTAAAGGAATCAGCATTACTTGCTTCACTTCTGATAATGGGATATAGAATTCCGGTTCTTCTGAGAATATGCTTTCACCCAATTTCCTTTTCTTTTTTGAGTAACCTTCAAAACCTTGGTTATTATAACGGTCGAACTCATAAATTTTATCACCGTCATCCTCCCATCTGTCTGATTGGATTTGCTCTATTGTTTGGGTGAAATCGCTCCAATCGGGTTTATAATCTTCATCTTTGTCAAAAGAATGGTTTAGGGCGAACTTTTCTTGAGTCTTGTCTTTGAAATCTTGTAGTTTATCTTCCATATTATCAGGTACTTCTTTAAGCTTGTCTTCTAATCTACCTAGCTTGCGGTCTAAAGAATTATCTGCTTCTCTCAAAGTAGCTTTTGGGTCGACTGCAAACTCATATGCCGTATCATAGATTTTTTCGCCAACCCTGGAAAACTTGTCGGTTATTTGCTGGAATATCTGTGCTTTGAATGGTGTTTCTTCAAGATCTTTTTGAATATTGAAAGCTTCGCCTTTTGAATTTTCCTTCACTAAAGGTACTTCGTGATCTTTTTCGTCGTCTTCTTCTTCTTCTTCTTCTTCTTCTTCTGATTCGTTGGAAACAGTCACTTTCTTTGTTAAGTTTTGATTGATATTTTGTTCTTTCGGGAATTTTCTAGGAAATGCTGGAAATAGATGTAAAGTGCTGGACTGTGATTCAATATTAAGACAGTAACTATTTTCTAAGTCTTTGGGGTTTGTTGTACAAAAGATGGAATATATCAAATTTCCATATCCCATTTCATTTACCCAATCCTTGGCCAACTCATCAAGGAAAGCAATTTTTCTGTTTTCGGCCAAATGGTTATCAATATGAATCATTGATTCAAAGCTTTTATCTATGTATTCCGGATCATCATTGAAAATGAAAACCATCAACGGCATATCCTTTGTGATAGAGTGGGTGAAAAACGGTAACTTTGATACCGGAACTCTTAAAATACTTTTGGAATACAAGCAATCTTGGTTAATTTCAAAAGTATTTTTATCAAGATAATTCTGAGGAACCACCAAGTAATAGTTAATCAAGTTCAAAACTTTTGGCGGATAGAAGGGAAATTTTCTTACAAAATGCTCTGTTATATTCATTTCTGAACCTTTTTCAAGACTGTTTGTTGTATTGAAGACAAATAAGTTCTTAGCATCGTTAGGGACATCTAACTTACCTGTGATCCCATTACTGAAATTCAAATTTGTTTCATAACCATGCTTTATCATTTCTCCTAGGCCAAGTTGAGAAAGCTTTGAGCGAATCAACAAATCATGAGGTAAGACAACCACTTCCTCTGTATCATCGCTATTGAAAGCAGCAAATATTCTGTTGTCTTCTTTTTCATTTGGTGGGAATAAGGATTTCAATTCGCTTTCGAGTTTTAATTTTTGAAATTGAAGTTTGTTCAAGCTGAAATCAGGAAAACTAAAATTAGGGATTGCAAGAGACTCAGCTATACCCACCAAGCAGAGAAGTCTTATAACTAAGCGCATCTTCTTAACTGCTAATCTTATCAACCAATTCGATAGATCAGTCTTTATAGTGCAAATTTTGTGTATGTGGAAATTAGGCTGCGAATTTTACAAAAATAATGGTTGCACACAAACTATTACCGAAACTAATAAGACTTGATTGTTAGATTATTCTATTGTGTATTCAAATATACAAAACTTTTAATATGTTGGGTGGCTTAATTCAACAGGCTTAAGTTCACCAGGACCATCGTAGATTTTATCGATAGTAGCTTGTTCAGGAAGTAAATATCTATTAGTTTGCAAACCTATTCTAGCTAAGTTTCTCCAATTTTTTAAATCACTTGGATTTCTTTTATCACCATGAGCAATCAGGGGGTTTTCCCAATGTCCTTTAGAGAAGACACAGAAAGTAGTAATTCTTTTGTTATCAATATCAAGAACTATTGATACAATGGTTCCGGTTTCTTCGAGCCAGTTAATTTGCCAAAGGTTTTTTCTTATTCTTTGGTAATAAGTTGTTTGAAAGTTTGATCTACCAGCCATTGGACCACCTGAAATGCTGTAAATTATTCTTTCTTTATTTGGCACCCAGAATTGATAGGTCCAACCATTATCGTATGTATATTCGAAATGTTTATCTAATAATTCCTCTTCGAATTCTTTTTCAGGGACTGAAAATTCACATACACCCAACGTTGGATCATAATTGCCTTTTGCAGTATTTTCCTTTGACGGATTTTCTTTTTTAAAAGAAGAAACTATTTTTTGGTAAATTCCTGAAATTGAAGGCATTATGTTCTCTATCTGAATCCTAACTATTAACAATTGATTATATGGAAATTAGAGGCCGTTTTATAACGTTTTTTGAAAAGAGAAAACCGATCTCGTCAGTTAAGTTGCTCCTCATTACGAACCGGCTCATCATCATTTTTTTAGCGGAAACTCGCCTGATTAGTTATTCAACTGAATTTTGCAAAAACTTTCCATGTCAACGCCTTGTACATTAATTAAAAAGGCTGAACTTTAATATCTCAACGTTGTTGATACTCTAATTAGACCTGACTTTAAACTGGAATCCTTGTATCCAATTGGGGAGTTACTACCAGCGTACATGATAACCTCTTTTGGTTGAGATGTTAACTTAGTTTTTGTTGTTCAATTGAATTAGCAGATTTGTAACCCATTCACTTTTACCCATTCATTAGACAATACCATGTTCTTTTAGATCCAAAGCAATGATCCTTACTTTCTTTGTTACAGTAGTATACAGTCGCCCAAATAAAACAAATTATGGAATTTACGTTGTCCTTTCCGGGGGCTTATTAAGATTCTGACATATTGTAAAATGGCCTAAATTTCGAGATATGTAAGGCTCCAGCTTTATATTTTGGTTTTTCCTAACAAAGTTATCTTAAGCAGGTATAATACTACGGCTAATTTGATACAATTTGAGTACTGTTTATCGTATCTATTTGTGATTCAGATCAATAATAAGAATTACTAAGGTTATTAAAAGAAGAAAGAAATTAGATTCGGAAGACAACTTTTTGACCACTCACCTTATTGTTTCTGAGTAAGTCTAATGCTTCATTAACAGAACCGTACCCAGGATTCAAAACTTTTAAGGCTGGAGTTTTGAATTTAGGTAAATAATCAGGAACTAAGTCTTGCCAGAAATGATTGAAATCTTGTTGTAATTTTGGTGTGGATTCAATACCGTTTTGGTCATGACCACTAGCCAAATATACAAGAGTGACATGGAATTTGACATCTCTTTTTTCATCAGTCTTGATATTTTTGGCTGATAAGAAAAGTAAATTATCAATTTCAACGTTTTCCGAGCCTTCAGTAGCATCATAAACTTGTTGTAAAGTCTGAGAAGAAGAAACCGTATCGTAGGCATACTGGATTTTACCTTTACCAAAATCTTTTATTTGCTCAACCACATTGGCATCCTTATAATCAAAGGTTACATCGGCACCTAAGGATTTCAAAAAATCATGATGTTTTTTAGAAGCAGTGGTGATAACCTTGAAACCATAAATTGATTTTGCAACTTGGATAGCAAAAATCCCACTGGAAGTAGCACCACCCCAGATCAAAACATACTTATCAGCATTGGAGGAATCAGTTTCTTTGAATTGGAAATTATGAGAAAACGAAACCCCAACGGTAGCAAGACTTAAAGAGTAGGAAGCAGCAGCTTCAAAACTATCAATAGTAGAAGGAGGACAATCGCCGACACTCAAAGCTTTTTCTTGAATGTTAGGGATCTTTTGAGCCAACACTTGTTCAACAGCAGTATATTCAGCAAACCCACCATTATTGGCAACGCAGTTACCTCTCAAGGTCGCAGCAACAGCATCACCTTTCTTAAAGTTTGTGACTTTAGATCCGACCTTTTCAACATAGCCAGCAATATCAGATCCAATAACACAACCCTTTTTACCACCCATTCCAATAATAATATGTTTCCAATCGGTTGGATTGGCTGCAACTGCAACATTTTTAACTAAAAGTTGAGTATCACTGATTTCTGGAACAGCAATTTGACCTTCTTCGGCCAATTTGCCGAATTCAGTGGATCCAGTGAAGATAGAGGCTTTTATTTGGGACATATTCAGAGTTGTAAGTTACTTGATAAGAGTTGCTTTGGTTAACTTGCTTTCACCAAAACAGATGTGATTTTGTAGGCTTTATATAATGAGACATCACTTGCAAAAAATGGTTCCAGCTTAACAGTGCGAAAATCCACAGCGAAAGTGATATTTGTGAGATTTTTATGTTCACCGATATTTCCACACCACTATTAATAAGCAATTACTTAGTTCAATGTAAACTGCCAGTGTTGTGGTAGTTATTGTTAAAGCATGAAACAATGAGTTTAATCGTAATATGTAATAGCGTGAGGGGTCAGAAAATTATGTTTTTTATTTTTTGCAATCATTAGTCAAGTATGAAGGAGGATTTGTAAAAATTGTAACGGAGATATCTGTCATAAAAAGTCATCTGTAATAGGGAGAAATATCGCCTCTACGTTGTTCCACGAGGTGTTTCATAGTTCTTTTATTATTTATACATAGTTCTACATTATTGGTAAGGTAAGTAAACAATTAATCTTTCAATACCAGTAGGATTGAAGGAGCCGTCGTATCTCACAATTTCACCATCGGCTTTCATATAGTACTGGGGCCAAGGTCTACCAGTGGAAGGATCGATAGTAGGATCGAAGTTTTGTGGTCTATTATGGAGAGTTTTATTGACGAAATTATCGTTCGTTCCACTGTTACTGTAATCGAAATTGATATCATTTAATAAATTCAATCTTGAAATGTATAATGTAGTTAAAAACATGACTAGATCAGTCATCCAAACAAAAGTTGATATGATAATGAAAGCACTAGCAGCTTTTCTCATTGCACAAACTGACTTTGAAGGACATTTACTTTGTACTAAAACCGTTGAATTAACCATAATAAAAGACACTAAAGTTAATAAACAAGCAGCAGTACAATAAAAGCTACCATTTCTTTTCTCAAAGTTAACAATTGATGATAAAAATAAAAATGCCGTTATCATTGAAATTATTTGATCAGCAATAAAGTATCTATAGATACCTTTACCAATATCTTTATCGGTGCTTAGTAAAATTCCGGATAATGAAATAACAATCACTGCTGATATGATTTCAAAAATGTAAATGGCCCATTGTGCAGTGACTTTTACCGATTCTTCCCCTAATCCAGGATCGCTATAGATGTTTTTCAATTTGATACTGAATAATGGCCGATTCATGACTGATTTAATCAAAACAACTTCCATTTCTTTCTGTTTAGAGGTCATGCTTGTGTTTTCATCATCTATAGATGCACCATCAAGATATTTTTCGTCATTATGTTTCCTTCTTCTTCTCCAACGTTTTTTATTCTTTTGTGGTGTTTCTTGGGGAGGAAGTTGTTCTTCCATGGGTGGCTCCACAATTACGTCTCTTGGTTGAGGCATCACGGGTATACTTTCACCCATGTTCACTCTTGAAGGACTATTTGGCTGGGGTTGGTATATTTTGTTCTGTGGTGGTGATTTTGGTGGTGGTGGTGGTACAATGTTATCCTGAGGAGGTATGCTTGGAATTGTGAATTCTGGTCTACCAGGAGAATTATAAGGAAGATGATCATTTAGCTTGGACTCGTCATAAACAGATGGTGGATAAGGAGTGAATTCACTTATATTATCATTTGTTTTATTAGATTTCATATAATATTGATATATTTCATTTTGAGGTTCATAATCATCAGTTTTTTTGGCAGATCGATTTGAGTATAATTTAGTAGTTTTACCCTGTTCGTCGTGTTCTAATATCTGTCTTGGAGGGTTATACTGTGTTGGGTCGTTATGAATGTTGAGTATCGATTCACTTCTATGATCGGTAGGGGTAGTATTCCTAGATCGATTTCTCGGGGTTGCACTGTCAAAATCAAACCTAGACAAATCACTAACAACTCTAATATCTTGTGGTCCATACGGATGAAATGCCAGCATTCTTACTTCGAAAAAGAAGAACTTAGAAGAGTAAGGTTTAAACTAATTTAAAAATTTAATACAAATGTTGAAGAAAATTGAATAATCGGATCTTGATACAGTACTAAACCAGAAAGGTTTTTAGCCTTTTAATGTTGTAAAGCGGGAAAAGCCATAAAACATCGTTTATTGTTCAAGCCAACCCATTACTAGCTTGTCTAATATTCTTCAATAATTCTTATGGAGACAATAAATCGGTTACATTGACATCCAAGGTATAACCAGCATTTCGGACCTAATGCGGTTAGATTGTCAATAATAAACACCCGTACATACACGCGTATAAAATTATTCATAATATATACACTACCAATATAGACACCCTGAGAGCATAGACCAGCCAGACGATAGGGATATCCTTGATTCTCTGTTATCTGTCACTGCTTATCTGTTACTGCTTAACTGTGTTCAATTTGAGAGGTGTTTTGAATTGCCGCAAATTGATGCTATTAAGTTTTTTTTATTTGTTCTCTGTTTATTTGTTCTCTGTTTTTTTATTTGTTCTCTGTTTTTTTATTAACATCAGGATAATCTGAAGAGCGATTGGGTAGATGGGCGTAATTCACAGCTTTTACGGGTTACTCAAGTCGAATAGAAATCTGTAAACTCTTTTCAAAAGAGCCTATCTGAAAGATCTGAAAATACGAGTTTTAAATCGAATTCGAGATTTTTGATATTTGACTGCAAAAAAATGCAAAACAATGCAAAATATAATTCGTTTCACCGTTAAGTGTTCAAAAGTTAGAAAAATTGAAGATGTCAGGCCTAGGTAATATGATGAACAGGCTACTTTATAATGTTTGACGAATACATGGGTTTTTACAAAGTTCAAGAGCTTGCTTTATGTCGTATAATAATACATTCATATCAGCTACCAAGTCTCCATAAATCTAGATTGCCAAATTCAAAATGAAATCCGCAAGATGAGCAATTCAAATATCGTTTTATTTCAAAGGACTATGGTCAGTTTATGGGTAGTCAGACCTCCAAGTACGTCCAGTAAATACACATACCTTTCAAAATGGAAAATCACACACAATAAGACAATAGTTATTACAGCCCAAAGAAACAAGCAACCAATAAATAAAAACAAGGCAAAGAGGCTTTTTCTAGTTTTCGACGTATAATTCAACAAATGAAGTCACTAAGGTCTACAAAAAAGAGAAGTACTCGCTTCGTTTTCACTGGCAAAGCAATTTTCTTTATAAATATGCCTCCCCGAAGAAAGAGAAATAGTACGCTGGTGCGTTGTATTGATGATATTGCCTTGAAAAAACGTGAATCAAATCGGAACATCATTACAGCCTGCGGTCAGGCAAAATTCTGGTTCAAGAACAATCACTTTTCTGGCATTCACCAAACTTTTTTCTAATGCATTAAACCATAATTAGACTTAATAAGACCCAAAATAAAAGGCAAAAGTGGGCAATTTCAAGATTTGGTAAGCTTTTTCAAAGTGTAGATTCTCTTGCCATCGGCACCTAAGGTGTACATCAAATGCATCTTGTAGTTATTCTGTTATTAGTTCCTACCAGGTTTAATGAAGGTTTAAAAAAAACATTCCAAATGTTTTCCTCAAAACCAAATCCAGCTCCAAAAACGGCAATTTATTCTCAACATGAAAAGCGCCTGGTTAGCTCAATGGCTAGAGCGTGTGACTTTTAATCACAAGGTTGCGGGTTCGACCCCCGCATCGGGCTTTTATTTTTGCTCCTCCAAAATGTTGTTTCCTTCCAGTGCTAACCCTACTACATTACACCCACCCGGACCACCTGCTCATCGATCTCGCTTAATGTGGTTATTTCTCCAGGAAAACAGGACCCAACCAGGATGATTCAAAATGACTCAATGCAAACGGGAAATACAAAGCGAGCTCCAGGCCATTCCGACTCTTGCCGGGACACCGAGCCAGATTGAACCAATAATATGACTTGCGGAGTTTTTGACAGTGCGGACTCCGAAACATCCACCCGGGAGCACAACAAAGTCCCACCAAATTCTCTCAAGGCTACTTGGTACTTACCCATAGGTACTAGTAGATACTAGTAGATACCAGTAGGTACCGGTAACGATTTCATCGAATCAGCGAGCTTGTTTTTGAAATTATGCGATCCCGTTGAATTTCGGAGACAAAACCGCGACATCTTCCTGGTTTTGGTGGGGCATCCGGTGCGTTGAGAGGCATTCGGAGCGCGCGACATTGGCTAAAGTATGGGAGAATACCCGAAACCCTTCTCAAATGTCGTTTTGTCATGGATTTTCACTCAATAAAAAAATTTTTTTTTTGTTTTGTTAGCAGAAAACGATCGGGTCAAAAAGCACTATAGTTAGAAAAAAAAGTCTTTTTAAAAATGTATAGCAACTACTTTTTCTTTTAGATATATCAATTATTTATATATTCTAATCCATAGACTAAGTAATTGGAGCAAGATCCATCAAGTCCATTGCACAAACAAGATGTTATCTAGAAGTATTAGATCAACTAGTCGTGGTTTACCCCGTTTAAGTAAGAATGGGTTAAATGCTAAACCAATGATTAATTTAAATTTAAAAATTGCATCAATTAATTCAAGTAGATCATTATCATTTTCCAACAGACCGGTTAATAACTTTAGTATGATTAATTTACAACAAAGACGTTTGGCTTCTCAAAGTGTTAAAGTTCCCGAAATGGCTGAATCTATTACTGAAGGTACTTTATCAGCTTTTAGTAAAGAAGTCGGTGAATTTGTTAGTCAAGATGAAACCATTGCTACCATTGAAACTGATAAGATTGATGTTGAAGTCAATGCTCCAGTTAGTGGTACTATTACTGAATTCTTGGTTAATGTTGAAGATACTGTTGAAGTTGGTCAAGAAATTATTAAGATAGAAGAAGGTGATGCTCCTGCCGGTGGTGCTGCTCCAAAGAAGGAAGAACCAAAGGAAGAACCAAAGGAAGAATCAAAGAAGGAAGAACCAAAGAAGGAAGAACCAAAGAAAGAAGAACCAAAGAAGGAAGAACCAAAGAAAGAACAACCAAAGAAAGAACAACCAAAGAAAGAACAACCAAAAGAAACTAAACAAGAATCAACCCCAAGCTTCACCAATTTCTCTAGAAATGAAGAACGTGTTAAAATGAACAGAATGAGATTAAGAATTGCTGAACGTTTGAAGGAATCTCAAAATACCGCTGCTTCCTTAACTACTTTTAATGAAGTTGATATGTCTAATTTAATGGATATGAGAAAATTATATAAAGATGAAATGTTAGAAGCTACCGGTATTAAATTAGGTTTTATGGGTGCTTTTGCCAAAGCATCTACTTTAGCTGCTAAAACCATTCCTGCAGTTAATGCTAGTATCGAAAATAACGATACCATGGTTTTCAGAGATTATACTGATATTTCTGTTGCTGTTGCCACTCCAAAAGGTTTAGTTACTCCAGTTGTTAGAAATGCTGAATCCTTATCAATCTTGGGTATTGAAAAAGAAATTTCTAACTTGGGTAAAAAAGCTAGAGATGGTAAATTAACTTTAGAAGATATGACCGGTGGTACTTTCACCATTTCAAATGGTGGTGTTTTCGGTTCCTTATACGGTACTCCAATCATTAACTTACCTCAAACCGCTGTTTTAGGTTTACATGGTGTTAAACAAAGACCAGTCACTGTTAATGGTGAAATTGTTTCAAGACCAATGATGTACATGGCTTTAACTTATGATCACAGAGTCTTGGACGGTCGTGAAGCTGTTACCTTCTTGAAAACCGTTAAAGAATTAATCGAAGATCCAAGAAAGATGTTATTATTACAATAGATTCTTTGATATCCGATTTTGAATCTCTATTTATAATATAAAAAATTTTTTGTTAGTACGTTTTGTAGAGAGAGCTCATTTTTTTTTTTGTTTTTCTACTGTTAACTATTTTGAATTTTTTCACTATTTGACCTTTCATTCAAAGTAATATTTGATCTTTGATTCAAAGTAAGGCAGACATGTCGAGAAGACAGCTTACGTTTCTAAGGCATGTTGGCTCCATGAGCAAACCGTATATGGAATCAAATCATATACCGGAAGCGTCTGCTCAGTTAATGGAAGATATCTACGATGAATCAAAATTGAAAGGTCATAGAAGGAAATTAATCAATACTACGAATAGGATCATACTATCAAATCATTACAAAAAACTAAGAGAGAAGATTGTTGAAAACTTCGCTCAACCAGACAACACTGATGTTTTATTTAAGGAATCCACTAGCAAATCGTTAAATATCCCGTTTCAAGAATTTCTAAATCCCCAACAGCCAACCCTATCATACTCCAATATTTATATAAGAAATTCAATAGAATTATTAGTGCATTCATTAATAACCTCAATATTGGTGGAATTCAATCTACGCTGTGCGTTCAAACAAGAGTTCCGTGATCAAGAATATTTCTTAAAAGAAGAATCATATCTTTCGAAAATCCCCGATGAAAATTTAAAATATGAAATACTTAAAATATTGACAAAAGTATACCAACTGGAAGAGCAGCCAAATTCAATTGAGGAATTTGTCAAAAGTCTTGATCAAAAATCGGTTGATTATTTATTAGATATTGACTTAAAACAAAATCCTCAGTTTGCTTCATTAGAACAGTATCGAGAGGATTTTAATTTTATTAAATCTTCGAGGTTTTTAAATTATTCCAAGTCAGATGTTTCAAGGTTTGTTAAAAATGAATGTGTGATTAGCTTCAATCTGGTTGAGATAAATAATAATGAATATTTAACCAAGTTTAAAAACATTTTTAAAAGCTATGAATCAGATGATACTAAATTTAAGCACCTTAATTTATTAACCAAGTTAACCAATGCATTAATTAGTTCTAGAACTTATACCCCCGATTTAAGCATATTCAAATATTTGTTAGACAAATTTGATCAGTATGGTTTATTAAACTATCAAACACTAGTTGTTGATTCTTTACCACCATATCAATTCATGAGATCAGTTTTATCAGATTCAAGCCAAATTAAGTCTCCAAAAATAGCTCAATCATACCAGGCATTAGTTGAGGAAGACCCAGAAATACTAACTTCCTTGTTGAAATACTACGTTAAGCAAGATGATGCGAAAGGATTCAAAGAGTTATTACAGTACTTCAGATTGAACGAAATTAAAGAGAATAATAAATCTTTATCCAACTCTGCCGCTGCCCCCTTTTTATCCAAATCAAGATTTTCAAGCAAATTCGCCGAAATCATGCCCACGATTACTTTCAACTGTTCAAACCCTTTACTAATTTCAAGCGAAGTTATATTAATTGCCATTGACGGTTGTATAAAATTTAATTTGTTTGAATATATCGATCTAATATTTAATAAGAGAGTAATTTATTCAACAAAAGAGAACAATAAAATCGCTCTCTGGTTGGGGAAATCTTCGAAGGTGTCAGAAACAGAACAAGCATTATTAATATCAAAAGGTTTAACTCTAAATGAGTTTGAACTGAAACTTTTCAATAAGAAAATTTTCAGCCTTTTATTACAAGCAAGTGCAAAATCAAATGACTTAGGAAGAATCATGTGGTTAGTTCCTCATCTAAATGAATATTTAAAGAATAAATTACAGAATGACGACTGCAAAAATCATATTGAATTTATTAAGCATCACGTCGCGAATAACACTGAAACGTCAGAAGAGTTCACCGCAAAGGATTCTTCGAGCCCGATAGATCTAGAGTTCATTAGAACAATCTACAATACCTTAACGATTTTGAAAGTCGAAGGTTTGGTATTGACTTACGATCGTATCTTCGACTTTAAGTCGATTGTTAAGTAGCAGTCACGTGACTCTCATCACTAAAATTTCAATTTTTTTTTTTTTTTTTTTAAATAATTTTTTTTTTCAATTTTGAATCATTATCTTCACAACCACCACCACAACACCCAGTTGAAGACGTTCAAGAGACTCCTAGGCAGTCAAGACGATCCGCAAAAATAAAACAAAAAATGAAATTCTTAACTACCAATTTTGTAAAGTGTGCAGTTAAAAGCTGCAACGCATCAACAGAATCATTCCCATTAAAATACACCGAATGTGAGTTAGCACAAGAAGAACAGGAATACAATCCTGAGTTTCTTTGTCATATGCTAGAAAGATTGGATTGGGATGCAGTCGTCAAGGTGGCCAAAGATTTAGGCAATGATCAATTACCTCCAAATAAACCAACCGAGTTAGACCCAATAATGGAAGATGACCAACTCATCTTAAAAGATTTACACGCTTTACTAATCGAAACTCAAATCTTAGAAGGGAAAATGACTTGCAATAACTGTGGCCATATCTACTATATCAAGAACTCCGTTCCAAACTTCCTTTTACCACCTCATTTATGTTAAATAGTCATGATCTCTTAGTATGTACCATAGCATTATATAATTTAAGTCCCAGCATCACCGTCTTGTAAACCCAACCGTCATTAAGACCGTTGGTATCTCGATAGCATCCTTAGATCAACGTCAACTAATAGAGCTATACTCCCACCCCGTACACCTTAGCAAATATTGGCTGAGTTCGTTGCTCAAAATTGGCTCTCCTTTAAATTCTTTTTTTTTTTTCTTTTTTGGTGATGAATTTTTGTTGGAGAAATCTCCAATTTCATTGAAAGTGCCAGATTCAATCTTAGTCCTTGCTTTTCTTCTTGTTCCTATTCAATCCTTTGAAGTTTACCTTTGGTTTACCATCTCTCATATTCTGATCTTGAGAAGTTTGGTGTTATCCATTTCTTTCATCAGAGGTTGTGTCAAACCAGCATTTTTACTGACACATAATCAAACCGTCATTCAAGACCATCACCAGATCTTGCTACTTTGATAAACACATTAGTTTTTTCAAGAAATTGAAGGGTTTTCTAATTACTCGTTCGTTTTTAAACTCTTGCCCCAATCTTCCTGTCACTTGTCTTTGTTCTCGTGGCTTATCGGCAAGATCCATCATTGTTTAAAGCTCATTCATTTTGTACATTTTGCCTAAAAAAACAAAATACAAAACAAGTCTATAGAGACTTTTAATTATCGACTTGCCAATAATATTGAATTATTGATTAGTTACTAGAATTTGAATTGGAGGTTTTCAGGTATCTATATCTTAATTGCCTTGATTTTTAGCCAATTATGGTTAGCTTACACCAGCCGGTCACTCATTCGTCAAATTATTCAAATATGAGTTCAGGTACTAACTTGAAATCGATTTATTCTAATAATCAACCCAGAAACAATCAATTGGGACAGGATTTCTCAACTGAATACGGGTTGAAAGCTCCTCCGGTGATCAAGTCTAACTATGATGAATCAAACGAGTCCACCCATTATAGCTCTTCTAGAAACGGTCACAGCCATTCTGATAGTCACAGTAGTAGCTTGAGTAAAGAAAGTCAAAATGATTATACTGGTTCAAAAACTTTGAATAGATCAAGATCAATTTCAATCACAAAATTCCTATTTAATAACAAGGAAACTAGTCAAACTCCAGAGTCAAATTATTCATCTCTGAATCAGCATAATGACTCTATTGAAAAGGATGATGACCATTTAGAAGATAAAAAACAACCTAGTTTTATAAAATTGAAAAATTTTTTCAAATTATCATCACCTTCTCCAAGCATACATTCCCATGAAAGTAATCATTCCAGCAATAAAAATTCAAATTCAAATCTCAACTCAAATGCAACTAATACCTCCAATACAGTAAGCACTCCAGTTAAAAATAATGTTAACTCTCATGGCGATATGTTTATTTCTCCAGTTATTGACAGCCCGGACAAAGAAACGTCGCCAACAAAGACTCAGGAAAGTCCAAGTGTCATGAGACGTTTCATGCTCGGAAGGAAAAGATCAATGTCTACACCTAATCATAGCAGGGTTAGCAGTAACACCAGTAATGGTTTGGAAAATAATACGAAACCAAGCTTAAATAATATACAAATACCTGAAATCAAAGAAACTGCACCTCCAAGTTCAAACAGTCCCTTAGTAAATTCAAATTTATATTTTGCTCATCAAGGATTACCTCCTCATTTAGATTCGAGCAATAATTTAAATCCATCAAATATAGAGGAGTCTGCTTTAAATAAAGGTGATGTGGCAGTTTCTCTCAGACACAATGACTCTGTGTTTTCATTGAATAATCATAAAATTTCTCCTTCGACCAATACCAAAGATGATCTATTAACTACTCCAGATATCTTGAAACCTCCAAAAATTCATACCTCTTCCTCTTCCCAAGGTTCCTCAAGCGAAGAATCAGTAGCTGAAATTCAAAATGCTCTGTTTTCTCGTAACAATTCATTATCCTTACCTCCTTCTCCTTTGAATCATTTATCAGCTTCTCCCTCAATGAATTATGGTAGCTCAAAAAATAGTACCACTACTCCAGATCAAAGAAATTCCAATTTAGATTCAGAAGCTTTAAGTCCTCCTACCCCATCCACCCCTTTCCAAAGAACTTTAAGAAGAGTGGCTTCAGCTCCTTTAGTTCATAGATTATTAAACGATAATTCCATAAAACCACCAGCTTCAGAATCATCTGTTCATCATCTTGGTAATGATGATGAATTTGATATCAATAAGCACATCGGTGAATTGAATATGCCAAGGAGTAGACCAAGAACATACACTCAAGGTCGGATGTATTCTCATTCTGCTACTAAGATTATGGAAGCTCAAGTAGATCAAGGATGTTTTGAAAAAATCAAACTTCTAGGAAAAGGTGATGTGGGTAAAGTTTATCTTGTTAAAGAAAAAGTTTCATCAAAATTGTATGCAATGAAAGTATTAAATAAAAAGGAAATGATTGAAAGAAATAAAATTAAGCGGGCGTTGGCCGAACAAGAGATTTTGGCCACTTCAAATCACCCTTTTATTGTTACTTTATACCATTCATTTCAATCCCGAGATCATTTATACTTATGTATGGAATATTGTATGGGTGGTGAATTTTTCAGAGCTTTACAAACTAGGGAGACAAAATCGATTAGTGAGAATGATGCAAAATTTTATGCTGCAGAAGTTACTGCTGCTTTAGAGTATTTACATCTTATGGGGTTCATTTACCGTGACTTAAAACCGGAAAATATATTATTACATCAATCGGGTCATATTATGTTGAGTGATTTTGATTTATCAAAACAATCCGAAAGTACTAAAAATCCAGAAATATTCTTTAGCAAGAATTCTCACGGTTTATCAAATGGAAATAATGGACCAACTCTTGATACCAAAGCATGTATTGATGGATTTAGAACGAATTCATTTGTTGGTACCGAAGAGTACATTGCCCCAGAAGTTATCAGAGGTAAAGGTCATACAAGTGCGGTTGATTGGTGGACACTTGGTATCTTCATTTTTGAAATGTTATATGGAACAACTCCATTTAAAGGTAAAGATCGTAAGAAAACTTTTGGTAATGTTTTGAAGAAGGATGTTAAATTTTTAGACTCGCAATCAATTTCTTCAAATTGTAAGAGTTTAATTAAAAAATTATTGATCAAGGATGAAACGAAAAGATTAGGATCTAAGACTGGTGCATCGGATATAAAGAATCACATTTTTTTCAAAAACACTCAATGGGCATTATTAAGAAATCAAAAACCACCTATGATACCGGTATTGACCAAGGCCAAGAGTCAAAATCAATTATCACCAAAAAATTTTGAAGCAGACGAAAATGCAGATTTGAAGAAGTCCCCAGATTCAATCAATGCTAATGATGATCAGGACATCACGAATGTAAAACCTAGTAATCCCGATGATCCATTTGCAAATTTTAGTTCGGTAACACTCAATTATAACGAGAATGAGGCTAATGATTCATCTGTATTATACAGTTCAGATAATGCAATTTATACTAGTGTTTCTTATACAATGACGAATAAAAATGGAGTTAGTCCTAGAAAACAAAAGGGATTTCTCCAGCGATGAATGTTATATAGTAATGAAGTGACATGACTTTATAAATTTTTTTTTTACTTTATGTTTTGTAAAGGTTTTTATATATTTTTTTTTTTTTTCTTTCTTCTCTGTTCGTTTTAATCAATGGTTAAGAATGATTTGAGTGTAGTACAAACAATGTGTTATAATTGTAATTTTTATTAAAAGTATCTATTGAAAAAAAAGATCAAAGAAATGAAGTACTAACCGAAAATTCATAAGACGGATTAGAAAGGCAAATAAATATTATACAAGACCCAATGAAAGGGTTAATTCAATTGAATAAGGGGGGCATAAGTCGTTTTAAATATTTTTTTTTTAATTTGAATTCACTAGTTTTTTAATCCTTAACAGCTAACCAAATCGATAATACTTAATTCAACAGCGGCACATTGAGCAGCAATGTTTTCATCATATAAATTGTAGAAATCACCAGAAGCACATTGGTAGAAGGTAGTTTGATCACCTAAGGCTAATAAACCTTCAGAAGTAACTGACCAACCAGCGGCGTAGATGGAACCTTCTTGAGGAGGAGGACCATCGAATTGGAATTGTCTATTAGCAACAATGGCACCAATTCTACCTTTAGAGTCAGTTAAAACGGAAGATTTCAATTCCATGGATAAAGCACTGGAACCCATACAAGCTTGAGGGATGTTACCATCAGATTTATCATCAGCAGAAGCAGTTTCAGTTGATTGTTGAACTTGACCATCACCGATTTGAGAAGCAACGTTAGCGGAGGTAGCAGCAGTTTGGTGTTGAATTTGACCATCACCGATTTGGTTAATAACGGAGGCGGTTTGTGCGGTTTGATGTTGGATTTGACCATCACCGATTTGGTTAATGACAGAAGCAGTAGTTTGAGCGGTTTGATGTTGAATTTGACCGTCACCAATTTGGTTAATGACAGATGCAGTAGTTGGTTTTGGAGCAGAATAAGTTTCAGAAGTTTGTTGTTGAATTTGACCATCACCGATTTGGTTAACAACACCGTCTCTTTTAGCAGGAGCGGAAGAAGCAGAAGCAGAAGCGTCAGAAACGGTTTTAATAGAAATACCGAATTTATGAGTGTGGTCAGTGCTAGCACCAGTTGGAGCAGAACCGGTTGGGGTTAAAGTAGTCCAAGGTTCAGAAGGAACAGTGGCAGCCAAGGAAGTAGCAGCGAAAGCAGAAGCAGTAAAAACGGTAGAGTATTTCATTGTGATTATTGTTTATTGATTAAGTTATTGAATGATTATTGAATGATTATTAAAATCCAAGAAGATAATTTGAGATCAACTTCGATATTTATACAATTTAGCACTGACCTCAGATCTACGACGATCAAGTGTGCTGGTCAGTCTCAAGCCTACGTAACCATAGAACTATCCGAATCACCCAAACATGACCCTGAAAGCTGGCTAGGATCAATCAAATCAATAGATGCAACCGAAACTAAGCTACTGAGAAAAACAAACATACACCTTGCTTGCGGTCACAAGCACAAACTGGTTGAGAACCCCTTGATCCATATTATGATCCATGCTGGCCATATGTCGTATAAATAGTAACCCGACATAGCTTCATGTCATTTTCTTAGACTTGACATGGCTGGATTGTGTTTGCAACTGCCAAAACACCAGTTTTTGTGTTGTTGCGAAAATGAAATTTAATGGCTGGTAACTTGTTTTGGGACATCGGCGCACGACCTGACATCAGTCTGTTTCCCCATACAAATATTTGAAAATAGGTTATCAAAACAGACCGCTTGGATTGGGTTCTATTGATCAGCTACGATTAACGTTACTGTAAACAAGCGACTGGCTGAACCTAGCCAGCAAGCGGACCGTTTGTTAAGGGTCCGAAAGCCTCTTTTTACAACCATATTGTCATTCGGCCATCAAACTTAGAACAGAAATAAGCTCAAGACGGTGTCTCAGATCAAAGACCCGTTCACCGAAAGGGAGTCCAATCCACAAACTCGTCCTCTGGGAACTATAGATATCGGCATGTCTGCTTTCAAATTGACAATGGTTTGCGTTCAAAGTTACCAGTGGAATACCCTAACAGCCCTAACAACCCTAACAATAAGTAATGTTCACGAACAGTCACGAACAGTCACACACAGTCACACACAATCACACACAGTCACACACAATCACACCCAGTCACACCCAGTCCCAGTCAGACACATAGATTCAATCACAAATAGTTTAATTGAATATTTGCAATCCAAAAAGCCCGTACACGACCCGTTTTGCTACTCAATTTGGTAGCAAAATGCAGCACAATTTTTTTTTCTCCTTCGGTGAGAGCATCAGACTGACGAAGTATTTAAAGAAAAAAATTTTAAGTAAGAATAACTAGCTGGATCCTGTAGGAAAACATAGGGATAGAAGATGCCAGCGACGCGTCAGCAATTGGACACTTTATTAGAGTGGGCATGCGAGAATGGGACCAAGATCCATTCTGAAGTAAACTTTGAAATTGGGATTAATGGAGTTGGAGCCTACTTCAATAATAAAAGCGGAGGTGAGGTTGTAATACAAGAACCATTAATAAGTGTGCCTGAAAGCATTATGATCACGCCCAAGTTAGTGACAGACTATTTTGCTACCACTGCAGAAGGGAAAAAGTTAATTAATAAAGTTAGTAGTGTTGAACTTTTTAAACTTTTTTTAAGTAAATTTAAAGACGGAGAATCCCAAGAAGAAATTGGAATTAAATTTAAACCATTTTTCAAGATATTACCAAGTGCTAAAGATTTGAATATACCTTTTTTCTGGAAAGAGAAAGAAACTGCATTATTGCAAAACACGGATGCAGAATTCTTCTTACAGAATAGTCTAACTCTGCTTTATGAAGGATGGGTGAAAATAAGTCGAATATTGGGTGGGGACCCTAAGCAAGAGTTTAGTCTTGATGAATGGTATAAATGGACAGAGAACGATTCGGGTGACTGGTTAGATTTCCCAAGTTATGTTTGGGCTAGTTGTATATTAAGCTCACGAGGATTCCCATCAATTCTTATTGAACCGGGAGTGAAGGAAGAGAGATTAATCTTGGTGCCTATAATGGATTTAACTAATCATGTGAACGATGCTCAAGTTAAATGGATACCTAAATTTGAAAATCATACCAAATTTATTGATTTCAATGCTCTTGATAAGTTCCCCAGTGGCAAACAAGAAATTTATAATAATTATGGTAGTAAGGATAATCTAACTTTACTTTTCGGTTATGGTTTCATTGATGAAAATAATAAATATGGTAAAACAACCATATCGATGCAATTAGATTTGAATAGTGTTAACAAAGCAATATCTTTAGGAGTTGCCATACCAGATAAGCCACTACAAACGTTCGAAATCTCCCATGAGCAGCCAATCAATGAAGTATTTCTCGATATGATGCAAGCTAATTTAAAATTGGATTATGAAATAAGTTTTAAAACTCATCGCACCAAGTTAGAAGCCATCGAACAAATGCTATCAATCTACGAAGTTAAATTAAATCAAATGAAACAAAAAGATGATTTCAAAAAAGTCAATAATGCAACCGTAATCAAAACCATTAAAGGATACAAGAAGTGCCAAAGATTGTTAATACAAAAATCTTATGACGAATTAAACCGATTATTGAAATCAAGCTTAAAAGAAAGTAAGGCAGTTTTATTCAAGAAAATATATGCCAATGATGGAGAATTTTCGCGTTTGGTTGAAAACTTTTATCAATTTGCAAATTTGGAAGAGTCTAAACACCAAGATTATTATGATTATATAGTAATCTTGTATATATTATTATCTAAAGAAGGTTGGATTAAACAAAAACTAGGTCAAATGAGAAAAATCATTGGTGAAATAACTCCGGCCGATGAAATGCGGGAAATATACCAAAATAAAATGAAAATTCCCCAAATAGCAAAAGAGATCACCATTGACGAGTGGTTTATTGCCGATAAAGTGTACGATGTAATGGTTTATACCAAGGTATCAAATGGAGAAACCTACTTGATAAATAATTGAACGAAAAAAAAAAAAATAAAAAGGAATTCCGACCCCTAGCTGCAATGCACCTTCGATGACTAGACATAATTCCGGTTAATTACCTACATTACATAAAGCATTATGATCGGTTAACACAAAAAAATATCCGATTGAAACAAATAATAAATAGAATTAATAAATAGAAGTTATAAATAATAAATAGACTAAAGTTCATCTCTTACGTTAAGTAACTTGTTTAATTTTTTGGAATCAACCCCATCACTGATTTTGGTTTCCCATGTTCTCAATGGAGAAAAGGGACCTTGGGCTAATTGATAATCGTAGAAGCCTTGCATGATACGTTCTTTTGAATTTGCAACAAAAGGACCATGTTGAATTGAATTTTGATTTAATTTTAATCCTCCAATAAGAACAAAATCGGCTTCTTTTGATCCAGAAGGAACTTCACCTTTAATAGTATCACCATCCATATTGAAAAATAAAGTATCGTATTGATGATAAACTTTATCATTGATTTTTAAGTCACCATCTAAAATATAAAGGAAAGTATTGAAATTAGGTTCAACAAATTGTTCAAAATTAGCCCCTGATTTAACTTGGTAATGATAATAAAACATTGGAGTATAAGCTAATTCTTTAAGTGATTCAACATTACCAACTTTACCACTGATGACTTTAACTTTAACTGAATCATCTTGGTAAATTGGAATTTCGTCATTTCTTAAATCTCTATATCTTGGAGTTGATTCTTTCAAGTCATTTGGTAAATCAACCCATAATTGCATACCAACAACATTTGATAAATCTTCTTGTTTAACTGGCATTTCACTATGAACAATCCCTTTACCAGCAGTCATGAATTGTAAATCACCAGGATTCAATACACTCAAATGATTATTAAAATCTTCATGAACCATTTGTCCTTTAGTAATATAAGTGATTGTTTCTTGACCTAAATGGGGGTGATGAGGAAATCCTGCGTCTGGCAGAACATTGAAATGATCCAACATTAGGAATGGATCGAAATTTCTCATCTTCATATTCCCAATTGAGCGGCGGACTCTGGCACCTGCACCTTCGGATTGCTCAATTGCAAGCATGCTCTTATAAATTGTACGTAATGACACCATTATTGATAGTTAGATTGTGTTTTGATAATTCTTTGAAAAAAAAAAACAAATCTAATTCGTTTCAAAGGACCCTTTTCTCCTTATATACCATTAGACATTGAGATCTTTGTAAAAAATTATTAATCTGCTCTTGAGTAATGCATTATGAATAAATCTCTAATAGATTAGTCATGTAGCAAGAATGTCGCGCGTCCCCCAAAGTGTGTAAGCGATGAGTAATGCGACATTTGCAGGGTCGTTTTCGGAGAACTTGCCAAACTCAAGACCCGTCCATCAGCCAGCTAGTGCCACGTGACGTGGCGAGAGCAGTCGGAAAAAAGAAAGCCTTCCGCTTACATAAGCCTTCATCGGATAATAAGAAAAGCAGTGAAAAAAAAAAAAAAAATATTCAAACAATCAGAACTCATGCAGGAATTAGCGAAACAAACACTAAAAGAAAGCAAAGATGCGCTCCTGCACAAATCGCAGACAAAATCTTTTGGCTGTTCGTATCTCCACACCACTATATATCTGAGTTATAAGCTCTTTTGTACGTGGTATGCATGAAAGCAATTTGGATTGACGTTAGATGATTTACAAAATGTAATCTGCATAACTCTGATTAAAGCTATTTAGCTCATCAAGATTGAAAAGCAAAAAGAATAAATCAAGTAGAGGCGAGCTCATCAAGATTGAAAAGCAAAAAGAATAAATCAAGTAGAGGCGAGCTCATCAAGATTGAAAAGCAAAAAGAAATACGGCAAGGAGAGGCACCAGTAACCAGGAAAAAAAAAGAAAGAAAAGGCAGAATAGGTAGAAAAGGCAATCATTCTTATGAAAAATAAATAAGGCCGAAAAAAAAAAAAAAACTAATTCATCAACACCGAATTGAAACCAAAAAATAAAACAAAAATAAGAGACCATAAAAGTGTCGATCTTTTTATTTTATTTACATATTTTTTTATTTTTATTTTATTTTTTTGTTTTTTTTTTTGTTTTGGCTGGAGATTTTCATTTTTTTTTTGTTTTTTTTTGTTTGGTGATTATTATTCAGTATTATTTTTCCTATTATTTTTAAGTTTTTGAAAGTTCGATTTTTTTTTTTTTTTTTTTTTTCTCTTTTAATTTAGAAATGTTATTATGAGTATAAGAATAGGATAGATTGTTTCTTGTTTTTCAAAAGTCGTGAACCTAGTGAAACAACTAATGAGTAACTCCAATTACCAGCATAATATTTTCAATATTAATGAAGTGCCGTTTCAAGAGGTAGACCAAACTGAACAAAATGACCAAGTACCAGTGCCAGTACCAGAGGTCACGGGACCCGTCCCATATTCGGAGAACTACCAAGTTCCCCCCATACAGCCGGTTCAAATACCCTCGATACCGTATTCATCATACTCGGTGAATGCCCCGAATATACCAATAATGAACCAAGTTTCAGGACACAACCAGGTGCACCAACTATCGATGAACCAGGCTCCGATACCGATGAGTCAAGTGACCATGAACCAGATGCCTATACAGAAAACAAATCCAATACAGAATAGTCAGATACAAAATAGTCAGATACAAAATAGTCAGATACAAAATAGTCAGATACAAGGTAGCCAACTACAAGGTAGCCAACTACAAGGTAGCCAACTACAAGGTAGCCAACTACAAGGTAGCCAACTACAAGGTAGTCAGATGCAAGGTAGTCAGATTCAAAGTCAAATATCAGGGCAAGCACCTCAAGGATTACCTCAAATACCTCAAGGATTACCTCAAATACCTCAGGGAATACCTCAAATGCCTCAAGCACCTCAAAATCAACCGGTCCAGAACCCAGAGCCGACCGTGCACCCAGTACACCAACCAGTACCACCGGTACATACAGCACCAGCTCAACCAATACAACCAGGACTGAATCAAACAGGCATTCAAATATCACAGACAAATCCGATACAAAACGTACCTAGCCAAACAACACAAGTAGACTTGTCATATAATGATTTATATTACCAACCAATAAAATATGATAATCATTTTAATTTCAATATGATAACATCACAAGCACCTATTCAACTACCAGTTCAACAATCAATACAATCACAAATTTCGCAAACGCCAATCCAAACCCCAAAAAGAAAAAAATCCAAAATAATGATCAACGATATGAAACCGGAAACCGCAGCAAGAAATAGATGTCCAATTTGTCAAAAACAATTCAAAAGACCGAGCTCTTTACAAACTCATATTTATTCTCACACCGGTGAAAAATTATTTAAATGTCCTTGGGTTGATTGTGGAAGATTATTCAGTGTTAAATCAAATATGACTAGACATACTAGAATTCACGAACGAGACATGAAATTCAATACTTCATCGAATAATACAAACAATAATGTACCTTGATAATTCCCATGTAATATAGACCTTTGCATTTGCATCAACAATTACCCATGTTTGCATTTTTCCTAATGTAATGTTTTTCATTTTAATTCATTACTTGATATAATCCATAATGGTACCATCAGTACTTGTACTCATATGTACTCATACTCATTAACTTCACAAACTTCTTCATGTGTAACAATACTCATCTTCTACTACTCATATCCCTTTTTTTGAACTTGTACCTCTAAAACTTGCAAAGAAAAGGGCTGTTAAAGGTTTTGTCAAAAAAAAGATCGTCGATTTTTTTTTTTGTCTCGTTTTCTTTGTTTTGTTTCCCGAGCCACGGGTCAAGCCCGCGCAACTTCCCCATCTGGAACAAAGCGCCCGGGGGCACCACCGGTCGTGCGCTGCTCCCCTCCTCCGTAACCAGCGACAAACCAATTCTATCAGAATACCCTTTCCAAAGACAAAATAGAAAAAATAGAACAAAAAAGTGCTATCGAAAACTGTGTATTAAGGTACTGAACATGCTTCTTTTTCCGAAAATAGACAAAGAGTTGGCGGTGTAATGTAAACCATCAAGGTATCGGGATAGTACTCAATGCTTTTCGCCAATCATTGTAGTAACACGAAGCTTTTACGTACACGAATTGCATTGGATCAGCAGTCGATCCTCTTTGTTAACTCATGGAATTAATTTGGCTAACTAGGTTTCACTAACCCGGTCTAACTTTATTTTACTCATAGGTGCTTGCACATAGCCTAACACAACCAACGGTTTCTGTAAAGACTAATTTCATGAACTTAGTGCCTTTGGTGCAATTCCCAACGTGATTAGAAGGAAACTTGTCAAAAGACAACGAAAAAAAAAATATCAAAAGAGACAAAAAGAAGGTAAAAAAATAAAACAAAACAAAATAAAAAAAATAATAACAAAAAGTCGTTTGCTGGTCAAAAAATATAAAACACCCATACACCAAAGAAACGAGGAAGTGCACCTACCAATAGCCTTTCGTTCTCGGGCCCATACACCAGACGCTACTTTTCGACCAACCAAAACTCGCAGTTTTATAATCTAAAGCCATTAATACATACCTACTAAAATTATTCAATCACTATTGTATAATGGCTGGTCATATTGCAAGATATATTCGTCATGCTCCAGTAGCACATCCTCATGTGGATGCCAAAATCAAATGGGCATCCAAGTTCTTGGGAGCCACCATGTGGTTTTACATTTTTTATAGGGTTAAAGAAGATGGACCAGTAATGTTTGGTCAAAAATTACCATTTGAACATCATTAAATTTATATAAAATTAATACATTATTTATTTACTTGAAGCAAACTTCATTTTTGTAATCTAGTCTTTGCTCTAGTTTTGAATTTACCTCGAGCTCTATTAGAACGAGATCCTCGTTCTAATAATCGTTTACTACGAATCAAATTATCTTCGAATACTTCTCTTTTAATTCCAGTCTTTGGAGAATACTCAATAGCATCAATAGATGGTTTTTGTTCTCTTGACTGTGGGGAGCTTGGTTTTTTAAAATTAAAGTTGAATCCTTGACTTTTACAGTACTCTAATTTGAAATTCCCATATTTGGTTAGTTTGAAAATCATCATATTAAGCTCTTTTTCTTTTTCTTCTTCTTCTATTTCTTCTGCTTCTTCTTCTTCCATTATTAAATTGGTTAGATTAAAATGCCATAGATTGTAATATGCACTGAAATAGTAATCATTGATTTTTTTCAATATTTGTTTTTGTATCTCATAATTTTCTTCCACTTCCTCTTCCTCTTCTTCATCTCCAAATGTTAATGGTATTATCTTATCGTTAGTCTCATTAATCGAGATGGGAATTTTATCGAATATTTTTAATCCAATCTCAATCGTTTGTCTCAAATTGGTTGATTCTTCTTTGGGATATTGTTCTAAAACTTCTAAAATATGCTTTTTAACCACTACCCATAACTCTCCTAAAATTAATCTTAATCTTGAAAATTTAGATCGATAATTCTCAATATATCCCGCAGATCCTCCCATACTATCAACGAAACTCATCCCATTCCCCATAACTGGATATCTAAAATGTAATCCTTGACTTATCGTAAAATTTGCGTGAGTTATAATTGCTAAATGTTCCAAAATTGGACTCTTAATTATGGGAGCATAACTTACAAATATATTAATGCTCTCTTTAGCATTCATTTCTTCCTGGATCATCATATATAATTGGCTGATCTGCGTTAAAGTAATCCATAAATCTCCAACTTTCCCACTTAAATATTCATAATTGAGATTCCCATGATCAAATAGATTATGTATTTTAACATTCCCACTAATTCCGTATATCTTGATACTTGGCTGATTTTTATTAGGGTTTATTATCTCATGAATTTTCAAATGATCAATTATATATAAGTTAGGTATTTGATATTCTCCAATTTGAAACTTATTGATAATCTTTGGATCATCCAATGGGCCAAAAGTTGTATAGACTGGACATGGCAAACTTTTGTGTCCTTTTAAATATAATTCCATATCACTTATCGGATTATTTCGTAATTTATTCGTAAATATTTCATAATCCTTATCATTGTTATTAGCATTCGATTTAATCGTTGATAAATTATTCAATTCTTCCACTAACCTGGAATCTAATTTCTTAGAAAACGACACAATCTGCTTTAAGTAATTCAAGTCCTTATAATCTTCAATTGTCTCTTGATCCCAAAATCCAAAATTACCAGTATGAATTATATATTCAACCGATTCATTATAAACTTGGTGGATTGCTTCGAAGTTCCCTTGTACATCTGATATTGCTGCTATCCTCATCGAATCCTTCCCCAGCATCGGTACAATTTCGGCCTTGTTCTATTTTACTCGTGTGTGTATAAAACCTGATTTCGAGGGCCCCAATTGATTTGATAAGATTATCCCTTGGTTCCTAATATTTAGGTCTTTTTTCGAAAAGTGCGGGAGAAATCATCAACTTTTTGTTACTTCATCAAAAGACAACCAATCCTCTTTTACTCAACCATTTCAATATGATTGAACCTCCGGAAAGACTCAGAAAAGCCGTCATACAAGGTAACCTACCTATAACCAAACGACTTTTATCAAGATTCCCTGAACTTTGGCTAAATGTGGATCCAAATCATAAAGGTTGGTGTAATTTACACTACGCGTCATACCATGGGAACTATTTGGTTTGTTTCCATCTTATATCTTTTATAAATCAAAATATCCGAGGATTGAAAAACGAAACTTATTCCGCTACTAAGGATATGATCACTTTTGATGAAATGACCGTCTTACATCTACCGCTAATTAATCATCACTCTCAGACATTACATTATTTATTACAGGAATTCCCAGGTAACTTATGGTTGAATTATCCCGGTGGCACGTTAAAGCAAACTCCGTTACATTATGCTTGTATCTATGGGTTCAAAGAAGGTGTTACTTTGTTATTGGAGTTTGGCGCTGATTATAAAATTAAAGATTTAAACGGTAATACTTGCCTACATCTTTGCTTCCAATATGGTCATTTTGATTGTCTAAAAGTCATAATAAAATTCTTACTATCAAATAACTTGAACAATTTATATCACAACGAGTCTGTTAAGAACTTGAACAAGGATAATTTGGTGTCAAATTTTGAAAAATTCGAATCAATAAAAAATTCAAATGGCTGGTGTGCGATTGATTATTCTTCTTCTTTCCAATTATCAAATGATTATTCGAATTTCAAATCAGAAGTAATAACCAACTTATCAAACGCTCCTTCAAACACTGACATTTCTTCTTTAATTGCCAACCATATCACTGATCCAAGTACGACAACTTCTAACATGAGTGGCCATCCTTCTACATCTTCATCGGCATCTTCATCTTTATATCACTGGAATAATATTAACAAATCCCAGACCTCAATCTTGGAGAATAAAGTCCTATCGAGCCCAATTGTTCCTGTGATTCAATCCACACAACAGCAAACTCTGAATTTAACTCGCAGTTTATCCCACAACCCTCAAAAAAAATTATCAAAATCATCAAGTATTTCTAATTCCATTAATCAATCGAATGGCTCGAGTATAAATGATGTTAAAATTGATAGTAAAGTTGATAAAACGAAAAAGGGTAGAGCTCATTCTCAATCATTACCAACAACTACCCCCTTTCCTGATATTTCATCTAGCAATGAAGAATCTCAGGATGATTCAGAATTAATCAAGAATTTATCCAACGACAAGATTAATGTTAGAAAAAGAGCCAATACGTCTTACAATTATGAAAGACCAAGTCCTATCACAATCTTCCCCCATTCCTCATTTACTTCTCCAAGAAGTCCTCAAACTCCAACAAGCATACAAACTCCTTTAACTAAGACTCCTTCTTTAAAGTCTTTTACTATTTCTCCTCTGGTTAGGACAAATAAGGATCTGAATGAACAGGAAGATGTCAACACCCATGTTTCCCCTCAATCGGCTATATCAGTCAACTCGCCAATTCTTTCTTCTTCGGGACGTAAGAAGAGTAATACTTCATTAAATCATATTTTCACCTCTAACTCCAACTCGCATAAATCTCTCGAAAATACCATTAATAATTGGCCAAAAGTTGAAGAGGTAGATAGCATTGCAGATTCAGGAGCAGATAGACAATTACAATCTATACCATTGGAAGATTTAGAGCTGTTACCTGCACCACCTCCTAGAAAACAATCCCTGCCGGGTTCACCCGTTTTACAACCACCAGCAAAGACCACCAAAACCCCTGAACTTCCGGGAACCCCTTTAAAGACCGGGTCGAGAAGATCCTCAGTTTCTGCGTCTTCGCAAGCAGCCAGGATTGCATTTCAAAGCAGTCGCTCACCTTCCACCGACCATCATCAGTCATCGCGTCGCCCTTCTCTTGGTCAAATTTCCACATTACAAAGACGTTTTAGTAGTGGAAGCCCTAGTCCTGGCTCTGGCGGATCCCCTTTACTCAGAAAGACAAGGTCAACTAATGAAGTAGCTGTAAATTCTCCATCGAGCTCTTCTTCAAGACCTTCTTCAGGACCTTCATCAAGAACTTCATCAAGAACTTCATCATTAAGATCCCCGTCTTCAACAAACAGCAATTCTCCATTGCTGGAGCCACAGAAACAACTCAAGAGACAAAGCCTGCTACGCAGGTCTTCCTCGATTTCTACCTTAGATTCGGATGACTCGACTGCAAGTACTATCCAAAACCATGGGGCTGGTGATGATACCTTAACCGCAACCCCAACTCTTCTGTTGAATTCATTGCCATCTTCCCGTCACCGCTCAACGGACCTGGTGAATCATCTCCCTCTGATTCCTTCTCAAAGTGCAAGTAGCGTATCCTTCAATAGAGTGAGATAGTCTTTCAAATAAGTTCAATGAATTTTTGCATTCGTTACCTTTTTTTTTTTTTTTTTTTCAGTGTCAACGCGTACTCTTTTCATCTTGATTTTTTATTATCTTTTTCATATATAGATTCAAATAAAAGTTAGTGGCATAGAGAAAAGCCGTAGTTTGTCAATGAACTATTGAGTTGAAATGAAAAGATCGAGCTCCCAGAAGTCCCAGCCTAGTATAAGTAGGTTTTTCCAACCAAAGATTTCGAAGAGTAATGACAAAAGTACGATTGAAAAACAAGCTTCGTCTCCTAAAATTAATACAAAGCTATCAAAATTTTCACATAATGACAAGCCAAACGAAACCCTGCCGAAAACAATCTCTCCCGATGCTTCGGAGGACTGCTCGAAGTCTGAGATTATGCAAGTAGAGCTGATTAACCATAAGGATGAAGAATCAGATAGTAGCACGCCCCCAACAAAAAGGGCCAAAAGCACCAATTTGAATAAGGGAACTTCTAAGAAGCCTACAAAAGCCAAATTGACACCATTAGAATCACAATTTATCAGCTTGAAGCTGAATCATAGAGATAAATTATTAGCTGTTCAGGTGGGTTATAAGTTCAAATTTTTTGCAGATGATGCAGCTATAGCTTCTAAAATTCTAAATATTATGCTACTTCCAGGAACTACTAAATTTGAAGATCTTAAAAATGGGAAATTTGCATATTGTTCGATTCCTGATAACAGACTTCATATCCATTTACAAAGATTATTAAATTATGGATATAAAGTTGCAGTAATTAAACAAACGGAATCTGCTGCAATTAAGAACATGGAAAGTTCGAATAAAAGCGGTCTTTTTGAAAGAAAAATCACTGGGGTGTATACTAAAGCTACCTATATGGGTGATGAGATAAACACTGGTGATCCAAACTTCTATGTTAAAAACAGTGGTGATGACGGCCAATTGGGCGACTATATACTATGCCTTGACGAACTGAATGCCCCCCAGCAAATTAGTATTGTTGCAGTCCAGCCTTTAACGGGTGATATAATACATGATACATTTCGAGATAATATAACTAGGGATGAGCTAGAGACAAGATTTGCGTATATCACACCAAGTGAAATACTAGTTATAAACAACCAGTCTAGTATATCTAAAGAAACTTTAAAATGTATCAAATCTCTCAATAAAGGAACGATGAACATTATGCATGTCAAATGTCCTTCCGATTTGGAAGAAGAATTTGTCAAGTCTTTTGAAAAGATAACTACTGATGATAATGATTTGATTCAATTATCTCAATATTATCAGGTAAACTTTTCTGCCTCAGTCCTATCTTGCGTCTGTGAATTGATAAAGTATTTGGAACAGTTTAAATTGGCAAATGTTTTCACAATAACTTCTAATGTTAATAACTTTGTCAATTCTCGTAAATTCATGCTATTACCTAGTCATACTTTGCAAGCATTAGAAATATTCAGGAATGAGACTGACCCAAGCTCGGAACAAGGTACATTGGCTTGGTTATTAAACCATACGAGGACTAAAATGGGTCAAAGATTATTAAAAAAATGGATAAGTATGCCTTTAATCAATATTGATGCCATAAACTCTAGATTAGATGCTATAGATGATCTTACATCTGATTTTAATCATTTAATAGATGCATTGAAGAACCAGTTAAATTCAATTGGTAAAGCAGGATCGGACTTGGAGAAACTACTAATAAAAGTTCACTATTCATCCACATACAACATGGAAAGAATTACAAGAAAAGATTTATATTTGATGTTGAAATGTTTCGATGAAGTATTTAGAATGATTAAAAATTTCGGGGAAAAGCCTTTATTGGAATTGAAAGCTTCTGTCAAGTCTGATCTTTTAAAAGGAATATTTGAAGAACTTTATGATTTATCCAAAGATGGTAATCTTACTAAATTCTTGAAGTTGATCAACCCGAGTGAGGCATTAAATGACCGAAATGTGACTGATCAAAAAATTGGATTCTTTCATTTAGGCCAGGATCCGATGACTGATGATATTAGCAAAGAACTAGAGGAAATATCAAAAGTAGAACAAGACTTAAATACCGAGTTACAAGAAATAAGAAAGTTTTTGAAACGTCCCAATTTAAGCTACGTTACAAATTTAAAAGAATCGCATTTGATTGAAGTTCGAAATGGTAAGCAGGTCGATTCATTACCTAAAGACTGGATAAAAATCAGTGGAACGAAGTCTGTATCAAGGTTTCGTAATCCGACGATAATTGAATTACATAAAAGACTTCAATATCATAATGAACTTCTATTGAAAAATTGTGATATTGCATTCAATAAATTTTTAGGAATGATAGATAACCATTACAGATTTTTCAACCAGGCTGTTAAACAATTATCGATTTTTGATTGTCTATTATCATTTACTGCATCATCCCTAATGAACTCCAATTATGTCCGTCCTAAGATTTTACCAGACGAACAAAGGATTGAAATAAAGAAAAGTAGAAATCCAATTATTGAAAACTTACCTCATAGTTATTCTAATTACGTTGCAAACGATATCAATATATCGTATCTGAAAGAAAGGGTGATTATCATTACAGGACCAAATATGGGTGGGAAATCATCATACGTTAAGCAAGTTGCATTGCTAACGATAATGTGTCAAATCGGGTGTTTTATACCATGTGAATCAGCCGAAGTTGGAATATTTGATTCTATATTTATAAGAATGGGTGCATCCGATAATATATTAAAAGGAAAATCAACCTTCATGATCGAAATGTTAGAACTGGCAAATATAATTTCAAACTTCACCGATAAATCATTAATTATATTAGATGAAATTGGAAGGGGTACTGGAACAAACGATGGTATTGCAATAGCTTATTCAATTTTGAAATATTTAATAGAAGACCCTAAGAAGCCTTTAACACTTTTCATCACCCATTACCCGTCATTACACACATTAGAAAATGATTATCCGCAAGTAGTTGGGAATTATCATATGAATTTCATGGAAAAGGGGGTCAAGAATGAAAAGGAATGGCCTGAAATTGTATTTTTATATACATTGGTGAAAGGGGTCGTAAGTAATCTGTATGGGTTGAATGTTGCAAAATTGGCTGGGATTCCAACCGATGTTATCCAGCAAGCTTATGAAGTTAGTGAAAGATTGAAATCGATAGTTGAAATGGAGAATATCAATAAGTTTTCATTAGAATTTTGTAAATTAATTCAAATGATAAAGAAGAATGAAGTTGATGAAAACTACATTACAGATAAGTTAATAGAATTATCGAGATTAAATAAATTGTAATAAATAATAAACGATTATACTTGGAATTAAACTCTAGTCAATAAGTATAATTTCATAAAACGTAATTCGAGTTAATAACTTTTAAGATTGAAAAAATCAATACAGGATTGATTAAAAGACTTTGGGTTGTCTAAGTAAATATGATGTCCAGCATCTTGAATAATTTTAAAATCGGTGACTTTATTGCCTAAACCCAATAGTTTATCAACGCAATATTTACCACCTTGGAAGTTCATCCAGTCTTTATCCCCATACATCCATAATGTCCTTATATTAGCTTTATCAATATATTCGATAAATCCACGATCACAAAGTGGTAAGCGAGCCAATATTTCATGATTGATTAGTTTAGTAATTGCCAATTCACCTGAACCTTGAAATTGATTAAAAATTGAAAATGAATAATCGTGAAGTTTCAAAATTAGGTCAACGTTTGACAGTGGTTCATCCTTGTTTTCAACATCCTCATCTTCGTTGTCATCATTAGCTTTCAAATTTCTAAATCTCTGAAAAGACCAATAGGACAACAATTTAGAGTAAAGAGGTCCAAATAATTGGAGCAATTGAAAAGGAGACTTGTTCCACTGCCATAATTTTTGCAAGATCAAATTTTTAGGAAATCTTGGGCGTCCTAGTTTTTCCCATAATGAAATCAATTCTGGATCATTAACAATGGTTTCATTTTTGCCTAATGGATTTGACTTATCCAATGAGCGGGTGGTTTCAGAAGTGTTTTCGTCATGGATTGGTTGTTTCATAAAAAGTTCCTTAAACGGATCACCACCCGACTCGTGATGGTTGAATTGATATTTTTTGTCATTGATTAAACTCACATAGCTTGATTCGGTACCCATTGGACTTACATTCATAAACTCTTGTACTATACGTCCACCATTATCAACATTTAAGTATTGATCATTATATTTCATGATATAGCAACAAGAAAGGTAGCCGCCCATTGAATGACCAATCAATTTGAAATGACGTAAGTTCCAAAACTTTCTCCAAATTTCAAGTTTATCTATGAACCAATTTTCAATTTCTAAAATTTGATATATCTGATTTTCAATTGAGGGAGGTGAAGGTGACTTCAAAAGTTTTTTAGGAAATGGAGGACGTGACGAGTTCCCAAAACCAGGTAAATCAAGAATGTGAATCGATAGGTTGGGATAAGACTTGATTAATTCTTCAAAATTCTTGACAAAGTATCCCAGGGCTGCCATGTACCCATGAATGATGACAACATCTTTATGAGGCAAGGATAAATCTGATCGATTCTCCAAGTAAAATTCATGGATCAAAGAGCAATCATCTATCTGGACATCAACGAACTGGCCCCAAATAGCTGCATTATCCAAATCGTTTTGTAAATGATTTTTTGGATCGATGAAATTAGGAGAACGATCTGGAAATATGAGTTTGATATCATCGGACAAAATGGCCCGATACAAATCGTGTTCGATCTTAATATGCTTTAGCCGGGCCTGATGTAGTCTATCTTGCCTATGGGAGTCATCTGAAGTAGCGTACATAAGATGAGTAGAGGATTTCCACCAATCCTTAATTGACAGACCCACTGATATTGAAGTTTGTTTTCTGTTGCCACCTAATTTTGAAGCATTTGACTGGATAGATTCGACATCATTCTTTGAGTTCGGATCACCCATTACCTGGATCGAATTTGAGATTAAGCTGGTCATTGTTTGCAAGCTTGGAAAGAGTAAAGTTGAGTAACGTGCTTTATCAGAGCTTCCCAGGTTTTTTTCCTCTTTTGAAGTGAACTTCTTATCTCACACTTTTTTATAGCGTTTTGAATGGCTGTGAAAAACACAACCATTCACCTTCTGATGTAGGCTTAATGAAAATAATTGTCAGTATCAGTAATACCAGAAGGGCATTTTGGTTAGAGGTAGTGTGATACTCTAGTGGTAGCAATTATGGGTTGATCTAGCAATTATGGGTTGATCTCGGACTTCCAAATGAGAACCGGGGCATGTCCATTTGAAAGACTGAAAAGATTCATAGACCCAGTGACTGCTCGCCACTAGCAAAGAAACCGGTGCTAGTTTCTCCAATAGACAAACCGTAGCTCATTATCGGTGTCATGCTGGGAGAATGTAACAATTGTTGATTGTAAAGAAACAATATTTGATATAATGACGTAGACAACTGAGAGTATCCACGTTATTACGACCCGACCTATCACCGTAGTATAGCTTTTGCCAACTCCAATGAAGTAGCAAGATATACCAAGTCAGTACAACTACGATCTGTCGAATTCTTTACATATTTTATTTGATTTCTTGATTACGATAATTGGTCCAGCTAGCCCAAAAGTATATATCAGAGATTACGAACCCCGAAGTTTGTGTTACCAAATACATTCATTGCAGCCATCCCGATACACTGGGGAAGGTCTTCTTAGTTGGTTCCCAACCTGTTGGGGGATTTCTGACATTAGCATATTTGCAGCTAAGTGTGCAGCTTTACGATACTCATAAGGCGTTCACGCCTTTTCCATAGACCTTCGGAGAACCACGTCCATTACCATTACTCTACATACCTATAGCACCCAAAAAACCTTGGTTAAGGCGTTTGTAGGGGGAAGATGAATGGTTATAAGATGACATATGTACGGGGGTTTATTTTATTCGCCTTAAACCGACCCAAATTAGACCCAAAGAGGAACATCGTCTGATAATTAGATGTTACAGAGACTAAAGACTACATGGTAATGTATCTAATATAGGTATATTTAATCATTATTACGTGAGATATCAACAAAAGAGTATTAATTGGGAAGTGAAAGGGTATCAAAAGGGTATTAAAAAGAAAAAAAAAAAAACCGAATCGTTACTAAACAGTAACATAAAGAAAAATCTAACGAATGCAATAAGAAAAAGCCGTAGCATATCTAGACAGACTTACGGTTGCCCTCATCAATCTCTGCGTATGCCGGTGGTAGACCATCGTTTATTGAGCCGTAGTTAGCCCTAGGAGGTTGAGGAGACTGGGGAGGTTGAGGAGGTTGATTGATTAGGTCGGGATAAAACCCATCTCCACGGTTACTATTGTGATGGTGGTGGTGGTGGTGGACCTGGTTTTCCAAGTCAGAGCCTCTTATGTATATTATACGATCATTTGAAAGATATGGAGGGTATTTGGCAATGATGTACCACGAATGAATTAATCCAGGGAAATACCCGAGAAAACATAAAAGCAAATTGATCAAAGAATCACACGAACAGATTCCTCTACGTATCCACACCGGTAATGGAGGGAACAACACCGACACTATGATCAAACAGATGTCTGATAAACACTCACAACAGCACATTCCTTCGTTGTTTTCTAGTGAATTATAGATGTTTTAGCAGGATTCGAAAACCCTTTTATATTTTTTTTATTTTGATGGAGTGACCCATTTGCAGGTTTATGCGTAGGTGCATTTTGCAGGTTGGTCTGGGTTCTTTTTTAAATGAATAAATTCAAGGTGAAGGGTATATTTAGCATTTGCCATCATTAAACCACCATGTCGTCAATAGTATTGAATGTGAGTTTGAACAATGTGGGTAAGAAGGTGTCTGTGACCAAGTCGACGACTGTGAACCAGTTGGTGCAAGAGGCATTAAAGAAGTTTGGTTTGGATGCCGGCGAATACCCAAAGGCAATGGTTTATTCAAATGGGAAGAAGATCGATAATTTGCTACCAATTAGATTAACTAATTTGATCAATAACTCCAAGTTGAAGTTGGAGACTGGTCCCAAGGGAGATTCGGCTGGAACACCCAAGGTTATCTCATTGAAATGTATAATCAATGAGACCAATGGTGGTTCCAGTACTAAGATTATTAAGATAGACAATGGTAAGACGGTGCTTGATTTGGTGAATGAGTTGGATGCTGGGTTATTGGAGTATGACGCTGGTGTATATGATTTGGTGGTTGTGGTGATGGATTATAAGTTGAGTCAATCCAAGAATGAGTTGGGAGTTAAGTTGAATAGTCTTTTGGGAGACGTATCTAGTTTGGTGGTGAGAATTGGATTTGCGCAGAGGGACAACAGTGATTTGGTCAAAGAGCAGCAGAAAATAGTCGGGATGCAATTGGAGCAGCAAAGAAAGAGACAAGCCTTGGAAGCCGAACGAGACGCCCAGAGAGAAGTTGAGCGAAAGGCTGCACAAGCTGAAAGAGATAACAAACGGGTTGAAGAAGAAGCTGACAGAAACGAAAAAGTTGAAGGAGAAAGAAAAGAAAAAGTTGAAGGAGAAAGAAAAGAAAAAGTTGAAGGAGAAAGAAAAGAAAAAGTTGAAGGAGAAGCTGACAGAAAAGAAAAATTTGGAAGAGAAAGAAAAGAAAAAGCTGAAAGAGAAGAAAGAAAAGCTACCCCGAAAGATTCTGTCAGACCAGTAATTGCTCCAAGAGAAGCCAATGCTGTATCGACCACTCCCCAATTGTTCAAAGCGTCAAGTCGATCAAAAACTTACGAAAACCCGGACGAAGACTACGAAATGACTATCGGCCAAGCACAGAAATATCAGCAAATAATCGCCAACAGCGCCAAACCCAAAAAGACCAAACAAATCAAAAGCTTACCCGAAGCATACACCATCAGGGTCAAGTTCCCCAACCAATCGATTTTGCAATTCCATTTCGAAAATGGCGAAACCATTAAATTCGGCCAAATCTTGAAAAAAATCGATGAATTACTATTAAGCAAGTTCATCAACAATTACACTTTGAAACTAGGTTACCCTCCCTTCACCAAATTGGGACAAACCTTCAAGGACAACAGCACGAAACTTCACGATATGAGCGACTTCCAAATCAACTCACAAATAACCTTGATTTGGGAGTACAATCAGCCAATCGACTCATCCGCCCAGTTTCTAAAAGAAGACCAATTGACCATCTCCGACAGCTCCCATCTTCCCGAAATGGTTCTTGAAAACAACCGCGCCAACTTGGACGACGAAGCCGAGACTCCTCCTCCCACCGGCAATCCAAACAAGATCACCAATCAAGTCAAGAAAGATGCAAAAGGTAATAAGCTTCCAAAGTGGTTTAGAGTTAAATAGATGCTCGCATAACAAGTAAATAAACATACCTCATCAACCACAATACACATATCACAGTGAATACACATATCACAGTGAATACACATATCACAGTGAATACACATATCACAGTGAATACACATATCACAGTGAATACACATATCACAGTGAATACACATATCACAGTAAAATAGTAACCGAATAACAATCGTCCATGTCTAGCAATTGCTGCAAAATATCTGACCAACCGTAAAGTATACACCGGTACACCACAAACCGTTATCCCCGCTTATCGCCGCCGACCGGCCGCCGGTGTCACGTGCGCGCGTCACATGATCACGTCCGACTAATTTAACCACTCGCCGGTACCGGTAATTAAACCGGGGATTGGCCTGGTCCAACAGGATACGATTTACCTACTGGCCCTCCACTGGCCACCTACGAAGCTCCCCCATCCCCTGGGTCTCCAGTGCAATAGACGGGGCCTCCATCAAACCTCTCGTATCGTCCGTATCAGTAAGCTCTGATGACTCATCCGAAAAGACGGGTCCCAGATTTACCAAGGACGCATTGTCCTTGGGGAGAGCCGGGCCACGGCTGGGCGTAAACCTCAGCACGGTCTGGATCCCCTTTTCGAATGAAAAATTTTCACACCGCGCTTAGCTTGATTTGAGTGAAAAAAAATTTTTTGTATTTAATCCACGCATTTCCCACTCGCTTTAGAAAAAAATTTCACTTTTTTCTTCTTTATATAACAACAACAACAACAACAACAACAACAACAAAAACTAATACTTCTACTACTATTATTTCTCATACTATATTATTATTATTCCTTCCCCTGATTGTTTAAAAGTACTTTGTGTTAAAATGTGTGCTTAAATTTTTAACCCCCCCTCTAAAAGTTAAAAGTTTTTATTTTATTATTATATATAAATAAAAAATTAAATTAAAAAAGTTTATTTAATCTATTGATATTAAATAAAGTTGTTGTTATCAAACCCCTCTTTCAATATGTTATCGTGATACTAAATTATACCCGTCCATTATGACGTTTCTATCTGTTGCTTGAAAAAAAGTCTATACTTGAAAAAAAAGATCAAAAAATATCCAGTTTACTAACTTATATTACTAATTATTACTCTATCTACTCTATCTACTATTATTACTACTATCAAGATGTCACAATCTGCTTCAAACCCAATGATATTATCTGGAGATTCAATGTTTGAATCTGCCGATTTATTTGCTGCTCCTCACCCAAATCAAGATGTTGGGGAACATCAAGCTGTTGAAGCTTTGCCTGCTCGTCAGTACTCTAAAGATCAAGCGGTGAGTGAATTGTCCTCTCACTTGCCTGCTGGTGATGATGCTCCTAAACAAGGCGCAACTTCTCCGTTCAATATCCATTCCGATGTGTTGGATTCTGTGTTTTCAACTTCATTGGAGGATAGGGACCAATTCCAGGATCACACGCCTATGTTTGATGAATTGGACTTTATTATTGATGGGTCAAAAGTTAACTCAAAAGATGACTGGGTTTCTCTTTTTGGTGATCATCAAAATAATGGTGAAGATTTATCTTCTACCATTGTTAAAGATGAAGATTTGGATGAAGTGCTTTTCATGGAGCCTCCTCAAACCACCACCACCCAGAGTTCCCCAGAATCTTTTGATTCAACTCCTATAATGGATGATGTTTCTCAATCTACTAAAGCTTCTTCTATCAAATCTAATCGTATTTCCAAACCTAAGAAGAAGGTTGACCACTTGGGTGTAACTGCTTTTGCTAAAAAACAAAAAGCCCAAGATTTGGACCCAATTGCAATTGACTCTTCTGATCCAGCTGCTTTAAAACGTGCTAAAAACACTGAAGCCGCCAGAAGATCAAGAGCAAGAAAAATGGAAAGAATGTCTCAATTAGAAAAGAAGGTTGAAGATTTATTAAATGATAAAACTAGCTTGGAAAATGAAGTTATTAGATTGAGAGAATTATTATCTATGAACGGTGTTGACTATTAAACTTTTGCTTTTTATATATTTGTTTGTCCCTTCAGAAATCCCATCAATTGTTTTAGATCAAAAATTAAAAAAAAAAAAAAAAAAACGTTTTCAGTTCTTGTTGTGCTTTTTTTATATACAAAATACATAATATTAAACCTTATATTTCTATGTAATTATTTTTTTGCAAAGCTTAGTATAAGCTCATTGCCAAATTTTTGCTTTAACTCTTCTAGGCTTATAGACTCAAGACAGGTTTTCGATAGTATCTCATTATCAAAATCGATGAACGCTAAATTTCTCACTTTAACAAATCTAAGATTATTAAATCCATCATACTCTTCAAATAAATCTTCTAAGTCTTCCTTTAGCACTCCTTCCTTCAAATTTTGTATTAACAAAGTGTGATTTGGTGGTAATGATTGCCAATAGTTAGCATTACCAGCTCTCTTATTAGGCTGTTGGTCAGTTCTCTTTTCTTTCCCTTTATTCTCTTTCTCTTCTTCTTTATTTCTTTGTCTCTTTAATTCTTTCCGCTGCTCAACTTTATCGCCATCTTCTAGAACTTTTATGTAGTATTCATCCAGTGGTTCCTTAGAATGCGTTATTTGAAGCTCCTTCTTATACAATTTCTCTCCAGCCAATCCCTTGATTGCTTCTTCTGCTGATTTGGCGTTATCATACGTTATAAAACACTGCCCTTTCATCTTAAGATTCTTATGGGCACTGAGTTGTATTATGTTTCCATACTTGCGGAATTTCTTATAAAGCGTCTCCTTTAGTCTATCGATCTTCACCTTATCATTCAAATTATTTATATATATCGTGGAATGTTGTTCTTTTGTTTCTGACATGCTTTTCGGGTTCATCGCTATGAAGTAATAATCTGTTGATAGTTTTTCATTTCAATTGATTTTTCTTCGTTGCAAAGACTACACCCGTACACCAAGTATAAAATTCATTTTTATTAGAAGCTATTTAGTTTTGAAATGATTCCAAACTTCAATGGTTTTATCGTAATTCTTGGGTATCATTAAGTAATTGAACTTTAAGGTTTTCAAATCATTTAGGAAAATTAAATTACCAAGGAAAAAATCTTTCAAGATATTCGATTTGAAGTTAATGATCTTGAATAATTTATAAAAATTCCTTAATATTTCATTATAAGTTAATGATTTGTTACTCAAACAAAGATAATTGACATCACCAACATTGGATAAAAAGTTTATGGTTATTCCACCTTGTAAACGATTTGAATTCTTAAATTTAAGCAATATGATGAATAAAGGTATGAAATTTATAAATGTTATAACCGATTCGATAAAATTATTCAAGGTCAATATAATAATTCTTATTATGAAAAACATAAGATAAAATGCAAAAACTGTAGGTAGTAAATAGATCAAGACCATAAATAGTAAGGTCCCTAATAACAATTGATCTATTTCAAATCTTTCACTCAACTCTAGAGAATCAATTCTGTTTCTTAATAAATTATACTTTTTCCCTCGAAACAATTGAAATAGCGACTTAATAGTTTCTATTTGCCTATTATATATTCTTGTGGATGTATAATAGAAACAATGAAGGTGAAAAGTTATGATTTTAATATAATCAACTATTGCACTCAATAAAAAAGTCAACCCACCATAACATAAGATCTTCAAATGAAACCTAATTATACTGAATATGACTTTGTCATAATCTTTACCAACTGATAATAATATTTTTGAGTCTTTCATATTTATCATCAAGCCATCAGTGAATATCATTTTCCAAAACTTTAAAGTCCATAGAAATAAATCTCCCATAAATTGACCTAATTCATTATTCAATTTAAACCCTGCTGGGTGGTCAAAAGAGACCCATTCAATCGTATCGTAAAACTCTTGAAATAAGAGCTTTTTGATTATAACCTCATTTATGAAACTATTCAAAAAATCATAATTTTCAATTATTATCCTGTAAAAAGTCATACCAATCAAAACGTCATTTACTATCAACCAAAGAGAATTATATAAATTGATGTAGTTTGAGTTATTTATATTTAGGTCTGAGTTTAAAAAGGGAATCTCAATGTTTTTCAAAAATTCAGAATCCTTATTATATAGAATCGATTTGTCATAATAACATAAAAACTGGATAGGGAAGTAATTGACCTGTCGCAACCTTAAATCTAGTTGCTTGAAAGTTTCCAGCACATCAGTTAAACTTGATTTTTCGAAAAATTTATAATTGATTACCTTAATCAACCAGATGGTAAGAATTTGAAATATCATAGCGATATACTTTAGTGAATCGAAAATGTAATGGGATACTTTGTTCGTTGAAACAATTCCTCTAGATGGTTTTGATCCCATCCGGTCAAAGTTGTATCTAATTCTCAAACATTGATTCAACTTATCAAGAACAATCTCATCACTTATAGAATAGTACTCACTTTTCGATTTTAGAGGTTCATAGTGGTTTAGCTTTGAAGTCAATCCATAATTGGTATTTTTCTCAAACCCGGTGGATTGCAATAGAATTGGGTTAATGGAGAAGTATTCCAAATTCTTGAAGTTTGGTGGATCGAAAACGATTACCGTATATGTTTCATCCTTGAACGAGGTATCTACCACCGGATAATTAGTTGTATTATCATACTTCAATGACAATGAGCCTTCATTTGCTTTGTTCAAAGTCCCAAGCACTTCTAGACCTTTTGATAATGGAAAATTTAATTGAGGAATCCTAGGAGAGTTGATTACTTGGATTATAATAAAAATGTTTTTGAAATGAAATCCTAATAAGTAAAGCGATTTGGATCTCGATTTCTTATTCAATAAGTCTTGTGGGAAATAAATGTGATAGTTCATCGTCATGTCTATCTTTATTTTGAAAAACTATCCCGTCTTAAATACTGAGAGCTGTTATTCAAATTTTTATAGAACTGTTTGTGATCCAAAAGTGTAAGTATATCCTTCGACTCGTTATTGATATTAGTATCGCTATCGTAAGGTGATTCGGAGTCTGCTGCTGGTCCTGGCAGGGGACTTAGTCTAAGAACAAATTTCTTCTTGGTAGTATTTGTATAATGGTTTTGTAAAAAGGCAAAGTCTTCTTCTTTGACAATACTTGACTCCTCTATTTCACTGACTATATTATCTTCTAAGTCACTTCCTATATCTTCCCTAATGTAATGCTTGGTAACCGGCTTAACTAATTCCTCGGGTTGCAAACTTGCTTCAACGTGGATTAAAGGATATTTATCAATGAATATTTGGTTAACTGCAAAATATACTCCCCAAAAAATGCTTAAAATTAAAATTAATGAATTAATTAGCCTAATGCTAAGACTCTCTGAATAAACAATTGATATGATTTGAAGATATGTTGAACATGCAATTTTCTGAAAACTATTTGTGATAACTTCTGCATTTAGTGACATAAGGCCTTTATGATTGAATTTTCTCCTGTTAACAAACAGCTAAATCATTCTTCAACCTCTTATTCATAAACTCGGTGAAGCTAAAACGATTGAATGGTCTGTTGAATAAGCTTATGTGATGGAATAACAAGCTTTCGAAATTCTAATTCCACCGCGTCAACATTCTATTGATGTCGTGGACTGTCAAAACTGCCAAAAGCTGACAACGGCTGCCAAAAGCTGCCAAATCTACAGTATATGAAATACTTAATAGAAGTATTGATTTTATAGAATAAAACTTAAGCTTACAAAGTTAAGACTATCGACTGAATCCGGTTTGGTTGAAACTGCTCGATCTGCGGACGGATTTCGCATGAGCAGTATTATTAGCTGGAGACTTTGAGAAAGAACCGGATCGTGATCCTTTTATTTTGGGTCTATTGGTATCATTGCTTTGAGTTGTTGGACTGCCGTCCATGAGGGATTGTAAAGAAGCCACAGAGTTACTTCTTGTCAATATCATTGGGTCCAGGTTCTTGTCTAGACGAAGTAATCGTTTAGCAAAGACTAGAAGAATTGCCATTAGTGTCATTAGACTTGCACCAACCAAGAAGGAAACATAGGGGATATTCCAACTGAGAACCGATTTCTTGTAGATGGTTAAAAATACAGTGGGGCCTAGAAGAGCAAACACATTCTTGAGTAAAGATAAACCTCCAAAAACCTCACCAATTTTTGATTCTGGATAGAACTTGATGGTTGAGGAGTTCAAGGCCGGGCTTGCCAATGCACCAAAACTTGTGAAAAGTAGAGAGCCAAAGAAGAACCTGGTCTGTGGGGCCATGGCCATGCAAGTCAAGCCGATAGCTTCCAAAATGAAAGCGCAGAATGCCATCGTGAAATCGATCATATCAAATTGATTTTTGAGAGTTCTAAATCCCATATATCCTTGTAAGAAGCGACGGGTGATTATTGGAGATAATATCATCAAAGTGAAAGCCCTTGTTGCACATGCGATTGCCAATAAGTGGCCAATGTCTTTGGAAGTCCAGCCAAATACATAAACACCATATAGTATATTAATTTCCTGTAATGTTATACCAAGGCCGGTTAGAAAACACTCGCAGAATGAGAGAATAATCACGACTGTGCGGTCTCGGTTAATACGATGGTAGTTACTAGGATTGACAACTCCTGAAGGGTAGAAAAGTAGACGGATAGGTTTTAAAAAGTTGATGGTGTTCAAGAATGACCAAAGGTAAGTACCCATTGAATTTGATTCTTGGGAAGCAGAAGCATTGATCAGCGATCTTGACAGTGATCTTGATAAAGTTCTTGACTTTCTTCTCGCTTTAGAAGATCTTGATTCTGGTAATATGAATAATGTGAATAAAGCAGCTAATACAAATATAAATATTTCGAATTGTAATGGGACAAACTCATTTCTATTGATTGAAAGATCAGTTTCAAACAAAGATTGGGTTGAGCCTTGATGCTGTTTCCCCGGACGATATAAATCAGCAAGTTTGAGCAAGAAATTTCCAACTAATGGTCCAGTTGAGTAGCCAATGAATAAAAACGCAATATTCAAACCTAAACAGTAAATTCTCTGATGGGGTTCGACAACATCACTAATATAACAATTTGTAATTGAGATCAAAGTGATCAACCCTCCGCATAAATTCCCCAAAACTTCTGTCAAAACCATCAAATTAAACCTCAAATAAGGAAAGTTGAACATTAAGAGAAATCTTGAAAACCTAGCAAGAAGTAATGCAAGTATTGATAGTCTTAAAAACAATCTTCGACCGTATATATCAGAAAGAGGTGAGATTTTACCAGAGGCAAACATCATTGTTAACCCACCAAATATACTATAGAACATTTGTAAATTTGAAACCAAAACTTGTGCATTTCTCGGATCACAGTGTCCATTTGGGTTTGAACGAGCCAAATAATTACAAGCCAATTTCAACGACAACATTTGTCTTGTTGATTCACCGCTCCCGCTTGCAAACGCAGCAGAGAACACTAATACTCCCACCATAAATATTGATGGTCTTTTGAACCAATGCATTGTCTTATTCATACTCCGTTGTTCTTGGAGCCAAACCACATCTTCATCTTGTTCTATATTTGAATCCTGATGTTCCTCTTCGATCACCGCTTCATAGAAATCGGTAGCAGCATGCCCAATATTGGCTGCATAATCTGGATTTAGCTGTGCAACATCACGGTCTTTGGTATGGAAAGGTTGACCATCATCTACTGAATCATAATTAGAATGGGATTCGGGAATTAGGGGGTCGATTTCCGAGCTAATACTATGATTTGACATGTTGATAAAGCTCAAATTTTCAATCTGTAAATTTCCACAGTTTAACAAAGAACACCACCAGTGTATTCCACTTATAAATATCCAGATCAGTCAGTTGGATCTCGCCGAAGGATCAATAGGCTTTTAGAGGGCAATAGGGTTGAATAGCAACAGTATCCTTATCAATAATTACTAATTTGGAGTATAAGATAAATGTTTGTTGATTTTTCGCAAGGAGTAATTGAAATTCCGATGGAAAAAAAAATTTTGGTGGTGCCTTATTTAGAAATTGCTATTAGCAATAAGATTAATAGATTAGTGTATAATTAAAGCATAACTATGTATATAGACATATAGAAGTGAAGCACTAAATGTAGTAAAAGTGTAGTAAAACAGGGGAGAAAGAGAAATGAACGTGGCAGGCTCAGGCAGCTGAGACTAAGACATTTGCAGCAATTTTTCGATTGTCTGCTTCGGACTCAGAATGGTGATTTTCAAGTGGATTGATTTCAACTGTGCCATATTCTTGGTCTTTGATCATGAATTCACCGATACTGACCACGATCAAGGCTAAGATGGAAAACAACGAGCAAAGCCAAAACACAATTCCGGCAAAGTTGCAACGAACCCCGAAGGAATAAACCACGAAAACAACCGGAGGGATAATCAAGGTACCGATGTTACCAAAAGTCGACACTCCACCAAAGTACTCACCAGCTTTTTGTTCAGAGAGATATTTCAAGCTTGTCGAGCTGAGAGTAGGATCCAAAATATAACAAATCAGAGACAAAGTATACCAAAAGACCATTTGAGAGCTAGAGGAGGCAAAAGGAAGGAAGAAAAGACCAATGATTTGGAAAAACAAAGCAATGAAAATCATATTGAAATCAACTTTATCTAGTTTATCATCTTTTGTTTTCAATTTGAATACTTTAAGGAATAAAAAATTATAGAGGAAAGGACTTATAACTGCTAAAACGATAATCCTTGCAATTGAAGTCAAAAAACTTACACCAGCGATATCTGGAGTAGTCCAATTAAACTTGAAGATACCGTATTGATCAAGCAAGGTAGCAAGTCCCATATGGATACTCAGATTAATTGTATTTATAAAATTGATAGAAAGAAATAAAAACCTCGCCTTTGTTAAAGATTTCTGGGGGATAGAAGATTTGACCGAATCAGAAGGTAAAACCATTATTTTCAAATAATGCCAAAATTTCAAATGCGAAAGTAATGATTGACTTTCTGGGGAATTTGAAATCAGTAAGCTTCTTGACTTGGCTTTGGCCTTGGTTCCTCTTGATTCAGGGAGTAGGATAATTGTATATAGAGTGAGTAATAACATTAAAATAGCACCGATTTTAATTGGAATAAATTCAAAATTATCAATTTGCTGTAAAGTAGATGAGGATCCTGGATTCGGAAAGTAATCATGAATTCTGAAAATTAAACTAGTTATAAGAGGAGCAATGGAGAATCCAAGCGAAGTAGCACTTACAATCAACCCAAAACTATAAACCAATTCATGAGGTTCAGAAACATCACTAATATAAGCTTTACAAATTGCCAATAACGTAGGAATACTACCACCAATGGTGGCTATAACATTTGAAAAAACCAACCAACCAAATTTAAATGTTGAATAATGACTGATAAGGTAGAAACTCAATAAAGTCGATAATGATATAGTGACAAAAGCAAATATTATAAATGGTTTACGCCCGTATATATCAGATAATCTACCGTATTGAGTAGCAGTTATAATTGAAACAATCAGTGATAAAATTAATACTATTGAATTAAAACTTGAAAGAAATACTTGCACCTCTGCAGGATCACAGGTACCATCACGTCCTTCTTCAATTAACGAATTGCAAGCTAGTTTATTATAGATACTCTCTAAACTTGGCTGAAGGAAATTAGAAATGAGTCCTGCAAAAAATAAAATTCCTCCAATCTGCAAAGCTGATGGTCTTTTCGCCCAGTGCAAACTTTTATTCAACTCCCGTTGTTCTCTGAGCCAAATAACATCCTCATCTTCTTCTTCTCCCAGCTCTGGGTCCTGAAACGACTGGAGAGCATCGTTGATTGCAGTTTCTAATAAGACATCGTTATCGGGGTTTGATGCCAGCACCCTTGGGTTATGCGGAATCAAAGGGGCTGCCTCGTTATCTGAATCCATATTAAAGTATATGACCAACTAACAGTAGCAACGAAGTTTTCCCAAGGTTTCCCTATATGTATATATATATGTATATATATATATATATAAGTAACTATCTATAAATATCTGTCTATATATATATTCCAATGTAGAAAGATATACGGGTCGGTGATAACCTGGTCCCGGGTTATCACCGACAGCGGAATAATTCCACCGTACACCCGGACGGCTCCCGCGAATTACAGCTTGCTCCATTCGGCAGGTGTGTCGCTTGTTGTGCGGAGTGTCAAAAAAGGCCGATTTTCTGCGACCTAGGGCTGGCGCCCTTCCTCGCACGTGCCGTCACTCGAGGCCGTCCGAAGGGGCGCCCGTGCACCGCGCGGTGTGGGTCTAGTTAAAGGGAGCCAAAAGCGCGGTCACGTGCCCGCATCGCTAACTTTCTGGCGGTTTCAACCTGTACACAGTCCTAGTAACAAAATTTTTCATCAGATTTTCTCATTGGAACCCAAAACCCAGTAAGAAATTTTTTCCTTTCTCTGAAAAAAAAAAACCACCTAAAGGAGGTACTTTTATAGTAACAGTTAAGAAGATAGTATTCGATCCTTTAGCATATAATATAGAATCACCGTCAAAGATGTCCTTACCTGCTTCCTTCGATTTAACTCCAGAAGATGCTAAATTATTATTAGCTGCCAACGTTCACTTGGGTTCCAAGAATGTTCAAGTATGTACCGATTTGAAAAATTTTGAAAAGTTTAAGGACTGGTAAAGAATGAAGGGGGAACTGAAGAATGAATGAGTGATGAATGATGAGAAGAGAAGAAAACGAAAGAACGGTCCTTATTTCGACGTTTCAAATGATAAGATGATATACTAACAATATTTTTAGGTTCACAACAAACCATATGTTTATAAAACCAGACCAGATGGTGTTAACGTTATTAACGTTGGTAAAACTTGGGAAAAAATTGTTTTAGCTGCTAGAATTATTGCTGCTATTCCAAATGCTTCTGATGTTGCTGTTTGTTCATCAAGAACTTTTGGTCAAAGAGCTGTTTTAAAATTTGCTGCTCACACCGGTTCTACTCCAATTGCTGGTAGATTCACCCCAGGTAACTTCACCAATTATATCACTAGATCTTTCAAAGAACCAAGATTAGTTGTTGTTACTGATCCAAGAACTGATGCTCAAGCTATCAAAGAATCTTCTTACGTTAACATTCCAGTTATTGCTTTAACCGATGTTGATTCTCCAACTGAATACGTTGATGTTGCTATTCCTTGTAATAATAAAGGTAAACACTCCATTGGTTTAATCTGGTGGTTATTAGCTAGAGAAGTTTTAAGATTAAGAGGTGTTATCCCAGATAGAACTACTGAATGGTCTGTCATGCCAGATTTATATTTCTACAGAGATCCTGAAGAAGTTGAACAAGCTACTGCTGAAGAAGCCAGAGCTGGTGATGCTGAAGAATCTACTGAAGCTCCAGTTGCTGAAGCTGAAGCTGAATGGGACACTGCTGAAACTAATGTTGAAGATTGGGCTGATTCTGGTGTCACTCCTGCTGGTGAAGAAGCTGCTGCTTCTAACTGGTAAGTTATATATTTAAATCATTAAAGTATATATCCTGCTTTTCCTTCTATAATATATATTAAACCCCCGTTTTATCGTTAAAAAAGAAAAAAAAAACTCTCCTTAGGTCAGTTCAGCTGTCTTTATGTTACTATAGTTTAGGTTTTAGTTTTAATATAAAAAAAAATCATATAATCTATTAATATTTAATCTTATATTCATTAAAAAGTTAACTTATTCTAGTTATAGTTATTGTAGTTAACTATTTTTTTTTCAAAGGTTACCCGCAGCTCATCTGCTCAATATAAAAACTCTGCAATCCCATCACCATTTTCCCTACTTCTACTTTCTTCTTTAATTTAGTTACCACGGATAATGCCCTTAAAATCAAATAAAACCTAGTTGATTTTAGTCGCCATGTGTTTACACAGTTTCGTTATATTGTTGGTAATCGTTCTGATCACTTTCAAACAAATGAAATAGACTACTTTCAATGACCCCCTTTCTTTTTTCCAGATACTACCGGGTATTCTTTAAAGGTATTCTTTAAAGCTTACTTTCTATCGGTAGGATTGTTCCCCCATATATTTTGTTTATACTTTTTATGGTTTTTGAAGCATTGTTTGTTTTAATGGGGTTTTCCCAGATCAACAAAACCCGGTTTATCGTGTTTCTTTTCCCCCATAAAATTAGCACTTCATGCCCGGGTTATATTCCCACCCGTAAATGTAACCTTTATACTGCTGTAGTTGTAGCCTCGAGCCTTGTTATCGTGAAGCATTTTTGCTGGAGACGCGAGTTTAAATTCAAAAATACGTGATTCTCGTTTTTTTCGGTTTATCACTAAAACGGGTATGTTTTGTTTCTGGGAGGTTTTAAATGCCGGTTTAATGTATGGAAACTGTTTCAACTTATTATAAATATTTGTTATAAGTCTTATTGAAAGTAGGACTTTGTTAAAAGTATAAGTTTCCAGAGAGTAAGATGAAGCTATCCAAAAAGTTCCAGGAATTTATTTATTCAATAAGTACCAATGATAAATATTCTGAATTTGATTCTAGAAAATCGTTTAATAGAATAAATAAACCTGAAAGTGAAGAAAACCTTCTATATTCCCATCACAATCAAAGCGTAACTGGATTCGGAGGTGGTTCTTTTGGTCTTGAAAATGAACATCAATTTAGTCAACAAATTGATGGCGTTCATGAAGTTAGATTAGCTTGGAGACATATTAAGAATTGGTTAACTAAATACTCGCCCGATTTGAATAGTTCATTATCAAGTCCTTGCACAGTATCCGATTTGAATGATTTTCAAAAAGATTTAGGAGTTAAAGTACCAAATTGTTTGATTGAATTTTTCAAATTAACCGATGGACAATCTAATTTTAATGATAATGGTAGTGGAGGCTTGATATTTGGATTAAAATTAATGTCAATTGATGAAATTGTAGTAATGACAGAGAACTGGAGGAAAGTTGCTAAAAATTTGAATAATGAATTATCCCAAATTAAACTGAATAATAAATTGCAAGAATTGAAAAAATTACAATTAAGTCATAATCAAAATCAATTAAATCAATCCACTTCCGAGAATAAATCTCCTCCAACTCCGATTTCGCCTCTCGGTTCTCATCCGTACTCTGGTCCAACTTCTTCTGCTTCGTCTCTTGATTTGGGCCATCGTTCTTCTCTTTTAACGAATCATTCAGAAAATCATAATGTGAATCATATTAGATCTTCCATCGATTCAAATAATTCAAACTTTCCTAACTTGAAACATTCTCCTTCCTCTTCCTCTGCATCAAATCATATTCCTCAACAGCGTTCAATACCTCCGGATTGTATTCATTCAACTTACGCCCATCCAATGTGGATTCCAATAATAACTGATCAAACTGGTAATTGTATCGGTCTTGATTTGAGCCCTCCTACTACTGGTAATGGGAAATGGGGTCAAGTTATATTATTTGGTAGAGATTTTGATACTAAATATCTTATTGCTGATAATTTTGGTGATTTCTTATTAATTTTTGCTAATGATTTAGAAATGGGCAATTGGTCAATTAAAAAATGGAATGAAAATGATGGTGATGATATGTTTGGTTCAGAGGGTGAATTGATTTTCATAAATAAAGTGATAAATGATAATAATAATCATAAAAGTAATGGTAATGGAGAGGAATTATCCTATTTAGAAGTTTTGAAAAATAGATCAATTAAAAATTGGCTTAATAAATTGAATGATGATTCAAAACAAAATGATGATATAAAAATTTTAATTAAAGATTTGAAAAGTAATCTGAATAACTTAAATGATTTAGACTCGATCAATTTAAACTCAATCGATGATTATATAAATAGTAACTTGACTAATATCGACGACTTAAACAAATCAGAATTGCCTTTAAAAAATCATTCAAGAAAACTGAGTGTTCCTTCCGTCAAAAGTCCTTTATCAAATGAAGTCGTCAATAAAGAAACTAATTTAGATAATAATTTACTAGATAATATCATAGAAGATGAAGACTCGGGTAATGAACTACATGATGAGTTAGATAACGATCGTGACTCTAAGAAATACCTGACAAGAATATGAAATTCAATCTATTAAAGTTGTCTATCCTTTTATCTTTTTCTTTTTTTTCTTTTTTTTTTTTATTGGCTCTTACAAAAGTTATTCATAAATATCTATACAATAATGTAAAGTTTACCAAATAATTCTTTGTATAAGATCTCCTTCACTTGCCCACTTGAACTCGTAGCTAAAGAAGACAAAAAACAAAATCGAGTTAATAAGCATGTTCCAATAAAATTCAAATAACTGGCTTGAGTCTTGTTGAGGCTTACTAAAAATACGGAAAAATATAAATGGCACAATGTAATATCTCGGTTCGAATAATGGTGAAGGAATAATTGTAAGGATTGTACCGGCGACAAACGTGATTATATTCATAGGATTTAAGAGACCACTGGAATTTAAAATCTCAACTATACTCCATAATGAAAAATGATATAACGGTACAGTAACAATAAAACTCATGGGATGTTTCAACACCTTTCTATAGATGTAAAATGTATAATGTCTGTTATCAGCCAACAAAAATGGATGAACAATGGTATAGTTATCAATAATGTATTTGATCAAAGTAAACGAAATGACTGTAATAACAAGATTCAATCCGTAATTACCAAGAACTGTAAATCTTGCGTATTTCTTCAAATGGTTTACTGACAACCAAAGCGGCAAAGACAACCCAATTATAAAAGTAAAACAGTAAAATACTTGAACTAGATGTAACCCAATAGTATGGTTATCTTTATCTCCAAAAGCTACCCCACCATTCTTCTTAATGAATATAGCAAATAACACAATATTTGCAAAATATGGAAGCGTTAAATACCAATCATTGAAGAATTGCTTAACAAAACTAACAAAATTGCCAACAATTGAGCCGTCCGTTTTAGAGCGTTCTCCAATAACAAGTGACATTACAAACGCAATCCAAATAATGTTAGTTTGTCTGAACCATAAACTAACGAACGCAAGTATTCCACTTAATGCAATATTAACGTGCAAGTCCTTAAATACTGGAGTAACTCCAAGTACTAATGATGCCAATATAAGAATGCTTGCCCATACGTCAGTATAGAAAAGAAAGTAGTAAGGGAATATCAAGGGAATCGTTATAACATTCAAGATCCAAAAACTATAATTACTGTTTTTCTTCAATAACCAAAGAAAGAAGGGGAAAGCAACAAGTCCCCCAACCAAGTTCAAAGATCTCAATATGTTCTTATCTGCACATATAGCATCCAAGCTGGAAGAATTCATCCCAATCACCCGTATCAAGTTGGTATAAGCAAACCCTAACAAATATAACCCTGGAGGAGTTGTGATCTTATTATCCCATTCGTCAAATCTATAGTCACAGTAAGTTTGACACTGGCGTAAATGGAAAATTTCATCGATAAATGGTTCCGTAACTCGAAGTGCAACTAATCGATATATAATAGCACTGGTTAGTATCAAAAACGACACTAAGATGTATTGGAGATTACCCATTTTCCAGAAGCACCACCCTAATACCTTCCACAGCTAGGCTTCTGATTCAATGGAGCAAATTCTATGGTCAAAGCTAGATCAAATGGAAAACGTGTAGGAAAAAACATGAAAAATCATCAACAACTCTCATTTTGCTGCTCACACTAATTTTTTAATAGTTGCAAATTACTTAAAACACAAATAAAACCACCATTTCCTAATACTTCTTTCTATATCACCAACGCCTTGCTATTAAGTCTTGCCTTGTATTAAGAAGAGAGTACTTGACCAAAGCCATTATATATCGGTAGTCCTGATTTTTTTTGGAATTTATGGTGGTTTTTTAACAATTTTGAATGAAAAGCTACTTTGGCGTTTAAAAGGTCATAGTTAGATTCAATACAACTCAACAAAATGAAGAAATCTTTCCAAACACAGTTAACTGGCTCTCCGGTGTCCAGTAGTCGTTTCATTCCTTTTTCATCTTCTCCGCTGACATATAAACACAGCACTGACTCCGTTGGTACAAGTGGTTCTCCCATTTCCGACTCAGTTGTTGATCTAAGCTTACGTGAAGATATGATGTTTGTACAAAGTGATTCACCGTCGTCTACGTTGAATGATGGAACAAGCGACTCTCTCTTGTCTATTAGTTCAGGTGGTAGAGAAGGATCGGTTTCTAAGAAATCAAGTGGCACTTCGCCAACCAGTCCTCACCATCAAGCGATTGCCCAAGCACTTGGATACGAGCAGATGGGTAGAGTTCTTAAGTTTACCTCACATAAAAGAGCGAAGAACGGGTCGTCATCATCAATTAGCTCTGGATGTTTAGAAGGCTCGAATATCGTTAATATATTGAATCAACATTCATTAACCCCACTAGTATCTAGCAAAGCCATGAAGAATGGAGAAAAATCGTCAGTCAACTCCTCCGAGCAGTTGAAAGATGTGGAGGTGTTAATGGCTTCTAATATACTACAAGCACCAGGATTGAGGAATGATTTCTACTCCAATCTCGTTTCGTGGTCTCCTCGAACCAACAAAGTCTTGGTGGGTTTGGGCTCTAGTGCTTATGTATGGTCGACCGATAACTCTGTTGCTAAGATTGAGTACTCTCCCCACTGTGTCACTGTTTGCGTATCTAGTTCTCAAGGGATATATTCGATAGTTACGACAGCAAATGGTAATATATTTATAATAAGCCAGGTTACAAATAAAGTATTGAAAGTCTTCAGTCATAATAGTTGTGTTTATGTTGTTCAATGGGTACCGGGGGCCAATCTGTTTTTACTTGGGGATGAATTAGGAGTAGTAACTTATTTTGATATAAACGAATCAAAACCTGGTATAATATCATCGTTATCAAAGATCAGTAAACTAGAATGCCATAGACAACAAATTTGCGGTATATAATACCCAGATGATTGAACCTCACATCTATTTACTAACATTGAAATAGGAATTCAACTCAATATGAATAATACAGAAGTAGCCATTGGCGCCAATGACAATTGCTGTACAGTGTGGGATATCACTGATAAATTCAAGCCCAGCTTAAAGTTTATTCTCCCCCATTCAGCGGCAGTTAAAGCAATGGCCTATTGTCCATGGACCAAATCATTATTAGTCACTGGAGGTGGTACAAAGGATAGAAATATTCGTTTTTGGCATACCTCTTCCGGAACACTATTAAGCAGCCATTATACAAAGGGCCAGGTCACCTCACTTCATTGGTCGATTTTCCGAAAAGAAATCGTGGCTACCTATGGGTTTGGTGATAGTGACTCTCCCTTGATATTAGCAAAATATTCGTATCCCAATATGGCTCCATTACTTATAGTTCCCGCCTCCCCCAGCTTAAGAATACTAAGTGCTTCCACTTCTCCAAATAATGATTCAATCTGTGTTGCAACAAACGACTCTACAGTCCGGATGTATAAGCTTTGGAACCTGAGCCACGAGCTAATCTCAAATCCTATTGGGTTGGGCTCGGGCATCTATGGAAGCAGCTTAATTGATCTACACGAAGGAATGGGCCATACTGGTGATACCATAAGGTAAAGCTAGCTAATCTGATAATTACATAGCTTAATAACTCTCAGCTTAATACACAGCTCTCCATCTGAACCCCACGAAGCTTCACCTTAGTCTTCCGACCGTATTACAGAACGATTCGAAGCATTGTTGCCTTCTAAGAATGTTAAGAACCTTTTTTTGTGTCGATGAATAATTATTGTTCAGCCCTAAGTCGTCTTGACAAACCGTCCCAAGAAAACACCCAGCTGAACTAATTCCACTAGTGTTCCACTAGTGTTCCACTATTCTTCCACCAGACTTTCACCAGCTCTGGCCCGCTCAAGATGGCTTTTGGCCCCATGTCATCTCTGCCAAAGCTTCGCCCTGGGGAAAAGTGCAAAAATGGTCGCAGCAAAAACTACAAAAATAAAATGCAGCATAAAAAGCACTAACAAAAGTAAAAAAAAAAAAAAATTAAAGAGTAATAATAGAATTACAGACTAAAAAAAAAAAAAAAGTTTAAAACCGGGAATGATTTATAAATGCTCCTTCTTTTCCGATCGTTTAGCTCTTTTTCAATCAGTTGTCTTACAAATTGATCTGATACCCAAGGTTCAACTCCAAGATGTCTGCTGCAACGATCAAACATTCTCTTGCCACGATCAAGACCGAGCTTGAGTTCTTGAATGACTCCCAGGTTATCACGGATGCTCTTTACGATAAGTTAATGGGGGCACTTCCACCCAAATATATTGCTGGTATGGAAGCTTATGATGTTGATAAGTTAGGAGGAAGCACTCCGGCAACACCAGCAACCCCGGCAGCTGGTGTTTCGACTCCATCGTACGATGCTAGATCTGCACCACCCCCAGCACCCCAACAATCAAATGTTGGCAAATTAACTCAAGACTTATCAAATACTACAATCGGAGCACCACCAGGTGCCCCACCACAACCACCACGTTCCCAGGAAGCAAAGCCATTGGGCTACTGCAAAGCTTTATTTGATTACCAGGCCCACGAAGCCGATGATTTGAGTTTTAAGAAGGATGAAAAATTGGCGGTTCTCGAACATTTATCAGAAGATTGGTGGAAAGGTTTCAAGCAAAATGAAGGCCCAAATAGAGCTGGTGTTTTCCCATCGAATTATGTTAATGTGATTTCTCAGCAAGAGTTTGAATCAAGCGTTTCAACCCGCTCAGTTCCACCTCCACCTCCTCAAATCAATGAAAAGGCTACTTATTCGCCAACGGCTTATTCTGCACCTCCACCGCCACCTCAATATGACCAATACCAACCTCCCCCTCAAGCACTTCAACCACAACCTCTGTATGGCGGATACGCTCAATACCCTCCTCCATCTACTAACTATTACCAACAACCTCCACCACAGCAGTATCAACCTCTGCCTCAACCCGCTCCACAACAAACTGTTGTTGAACAACCTCAAGAACAATCTACCATGAGAAAAGTTGGTGGTAAGTTTGGTAACGCTGCCATTTTCGGGGCTGGTGCCACTCTTGGTGGGGATCTTGTCAATTCCATTTTTTAAAATCTGTTTCATTTCTTCAATAGCTGAAAGCGTTTGACTGTTTTTTTTTTTTTTCTACTTTCCTCTTGTTTCCTAAAGAATAATATTCATTTAACTATGTACAACATTATAATATTAAAATATATAAACCAGAGTAACTGTTCACTGTAATCCTCACTTACGACCATCAGCAACGGTGTTCAACAATAAAGTGTCGTTATCCAATAAGATTCTATTTGGAGATCTTGCTAAGATGGAAGCAATTTCTCTGGCAGTATCCAATCTTTTCAATTCAACATAATCTTTAGACTTCTTGATGGCTTCACCAACCAACTCTGCGGACTTGGCTTCACCAGCAGCTTTAACAACCAATTGTTGTTTTTCTTGTATAGCTTTATCAACAACAAAGGCAGCTCTTTGAGCATCTTGTTGAGCAATTTGTTTTGCTTCAACTGCTGCGCTAAATTCTGGAGAAAATGTCATATAAGTTAATGAAACATCATCTAATTCGATATTGAATTTAGCTGCACGACGAATCAAATTATCTTTAACTAATCTAGAAACTTTTTCTCTTTGAGTAATTAATTGGGATGCATTAAATTGTGCAATAACTGATTTTAAAACTTCATTAACAATGGATGGTAAAACTTTTTCATCATAATCAGCACCTAAAGTACGGTAAATGGATGGTAATTGGAAAATATTTGGTTTAAATAAAACACGACAAGTAATATTAACCATTTGTAAATCTTTAGTACCAGTTAATGAAGCAACATTTCTAGGTTTAGCACGTACATCAAATACAATTGGTCTTTGGAACCACGGAACAAGAAAATGTGTCCCTTCATTATATATGGTTGGCTGAACCCCGTTAAAACGTGAATATATAATGGCTCTTTGACCACCATCAACATTAAATAAAGTATTTTGAGCAAAAAGGGCCAAACCTCCTAAGGCAATTAACCCACCAAACCCAGCAAAAATCCCTCCTGGCGATGGTCCTCCAGCTGGTCTTGGGGCTTGTTGTGCTCTGCGTCTCAATTGTTCTGCTAGCTGTTTCCACTGTTGATCACTCATTATGGCTCTTGGATAAGAATCACTTCAACAATTATCGTTGGGGTACTTATTATGACTTTCAACTGAGTTAAGTTTGAAAAAAAAAAAAAAAGTCGTTTGCCTCCCTAAAACAACAGAAATGTCGCGCAGCGTACCACGCGACATTCTTACTGCAAAAATTAAATATCCATTAAGCTATACAAATCTATATAAATATCACGACGGAACACCTTCATAGTCATGGTCTTTATAGTATTCGTTAATCACGCGCTTCCAGTGCCTTTTACGGTTGGTCTGTACTGGATTAACCCTAAGGAATTTCTCAAGAAACCATAAAGATAGAATGAAAACGGCAACGATAAAACTTGGGGCAACAAGCTTAGCCAAAGTCAGCCTCGTGATTGTTTTTTGGTAAGGACATTCAGCGTAGGGACCACCAGAAACGAAACAGTCGGTGACGGTCACGTCATTAACATCAATCCACACCGGATAACTAATATTCTTCTGATCGATGTAATGTAGTAATGATAGCATCTCTATACTCAGTCTGGGAACACCAAAACTGTACTCTTCAGGGCAGGTACCCTTTTTATAAGCTTCAAAATACTCCTTGTGCCTGTCTGCATTTATGAACCAATCATTGGGAGAGCTTTTGTGTTTGCAAGCATAATTATAAGAACCGTAACAATTAGCTAGTTTCCAACCATCAGGGAATACTGCCACGCATTTATAAGCTCTTTGTCTTGGATCGCTGGGGTCATTAGTGTTGTCGGTATCATTCGAAGCAATGCTGCTGTTGCCATCATCACTATAACCATAAAGTTTATCGTCATTTTCTTCGTCACTATCGTAGTCACTGCTGTCCGTTGGTTGTCGTGGTTGATCAACAGCCCACGACCAAAAGACTAAGTCGGAAAAAGTATCAATTGTTCTGGCTAATTTCGAAGTATAATTACCTGGGGTATTAGACAAATCATACTTGGTGGAATTTAATATTGGCGAAAGTCCACATCTGACATAATCTGCAAAACTATCATTGGTAAATTCATGGTCATTATCATCAACGATGAATCTGGAATGCTGATTGAGAGCCAAGTCATCAAACTCATCAAGAGATGCATAGTCTGTCATTATGCTATCACAAAAATCGGAAACACTTTGATTTTGAGTAGACACAAATACCGAGCTGAAATCAGATATATCCTTTCCATCACGAAAGAAAATATTTTTCCGGTCATTACTTGAAATATTATAAGTTCTGTTAGTCTTTTCCAACTCATTATTCATCACAATTGCTAAAGTACGTTTATAATTAGAGAATAGGAAATTTTCTAGTGTAGGAAAGGTACCGTCAGTTGAGTTATAGAAATTGCTATCACCACTATCATTTTCATCCTCGCTTTGGGAAGCAGTGTTTTCAAAATCCTTCAAATTAGTAGGAGTGTACAAGTAAGTACTTAAAGGACTGATAGTATCATTCAAAGAGGAATTCCCTAGTGAAAGATAATCCGAAGGTTGAGATGTATAAATAGAGCTATCTGGACCTGTCTTCTTGGAAGAATTCCCTTTAGGCTTTGCAATATCTTCATAAGAAATGGATTTCAAATTAAATAAAACTTGAATAATATTAACATCCATATTAGTATTTGTACGAGACAAATAATCTTCAATGACATTCATCAAATGTTGTGTCGTCAAACCCGGCTGGCATTTGTATTTTCCACCCTTCCATATTACATCAACTGTGTCCAGCAAGTTGTTAGTAACATTTGATGGGAATGGTGCTGGACATAGTTGCCATTTTTCAACAAACTCATTCCAATATAAATCCACCATTATTGTTTGTATACTCAGACTCAACAACATCAATACCAGCGATAATGCCTCATGATTATATCCTTCGTTCTCAAAAACTAACCGATTCAATGATACTCCGAATGTAGTCAACTGATCTATTGGTATTGGCCTAGAAATATCTCTTTGAGATCGAACCGCAATCTCCTGTTGATCTGAGAGAAGCCAATCAGCTTCGGCATACGGAATATTAAATGCAATTAAAGCTAGTAGAAGAAGCTTTCTCATAAGGATTATAGCCCTCATTTCCATTTCATGATCTCTCCAGGTTTGTTTGGGTATTCATTCACTGGCTAAATTGTATTTTTTTAGTGAGATGAAGTCAAAAAAATGTTTATTCGTTTTGTTTTGATCTCAAGTTCGAAGAATTATACATCCGCTTCGTGGAGCCAAGTTCGAAGACCTTTCCAAGTAAAAGCTACTGTTATGTCCTGCTCTCTTGAACACACTAGGGAGTCAGTGGAGCGAATGCTATGCGGGTTGAACGCTCAGCAAAAGAAGGCGGTGACTGCTCCTGCTAGTGGGAGGTTGCAAATTATCGCTGGTCCTGGTACTGGAAAGACAACTGTGCTTATATCTAGAGTTGCATATCTTTTGCTTTACGAAGGAATATCTGCAAAAAAGATAGTGGTGACCACATTTACTAAAAAAGCGGCTAATGAAATGATAGAAAGGCTATCTGAACTTCTTCGAGGAACTGGGATAAACGCGTCTGATCTCATCATTGGGACATTTCATAGTATATGCTTTAGGATTATCAAAACATACGGGCTGAAGATCCAAAAGGAAGACTACTCGATTGCAGACGAAAGGGATAGCAACTCAATTCTTCTGGAAGTGCTTCAAAACCTCAATAGTAGAGACTTAGAAATGTTTTCGAGACTTCCCGATAAAGATGTTGATATCTTCAAATCAAGTAGAGAAGAGAAAAAGCATCACGGTTACGATGTGAAGAAAATCAAAAAGCATATATCCAAATTGAAGGCCCATGGGATAATCTCCAAATCTTATAGTGGCAGTCCAGACTGTAATTTATTTCTTTCATGCATTTACACAGAATATGAGGTTCGAATGAACCAAAATCGTTTGTTAGACTTCGACGATTGCTTATTATGCTGTCATTCTATAATCTCCAAGTTTCCTGTCCTTAATTTTGTTGAACATGTGTTGGTCGATGAATTTCAGGATACTAACGAGATCCAACTCCAATTAATGTATGAATTTGCTCGTGGTCACCCTACTATAAAAAACTGTCAAAATAATGTAACTATAGTTGGAGATCCAGATCAAAGTATTTATGGGTTTCGAGATGCTCAAGCTGTTAACTTTGAAAAAATGAAATCTACTTATAAAGACTGCAAGACCATCTCGTTGATAGAGAATTATCGATCAACTTCTGAAATTTTGAATTTATCAGAATCGATTATGAGACAACAAAATAAAAGAGTCGTTAAGAATTTACAATCACAGATGAAAGCCCATTTCCCAATCATTCATTCTAATATGAGCTCTCCAGAGAATCAAGCTAAGTGGATAAGTTGTCAAATCAAGTATTTCATGGCTTTACCAAATTCAATTTTCAAATACAATGATATTTCTGTTTTGGTAAGAGCAGCCTACCAAACTAGAGTAATTGAAAATGAGTTTGTTAAAAATGGTATTCCGTATATGATGCTTAAAGGTAAGGCGTTCTGGGAGCGTAAAGAAGTAGCTGCGATTCTTGATTATTTAAGAGTCGTTGCAAGTCCTAATGATAGAATGGCATACTTAAGAACACTTGTATTCCCCAAAAAGAGTCTAGGGGAGAAGTCGATTGAAATCATCAATGAAAAACTCGAAAAGCTAATTACAAATGACCTCCTCACTCAGCATCAGCTTCCAAATGCACCCAGGCCAACGATTCATTTATTTTTGAAAACGGTAGCCTCTACTCTAAGCTCTAAGCTCCAGCTGGTTGTTAATAAGCATTTGGACTTCATAGAAAATTGCAGATCTATGTTGGAATCGCTCAATAAAACTTCCAATAATAATGATGCCGCAACGAAAAGGCTGGTTGGCGACTTATTTGATAAAATCTACGAAAAGTCGGGTCTTAAAGCTGAGTTCGGGATGGAAGAGGACCGAGAGTTGAACATTATGGAGGTGAAAAGGCAATTTCTTGATTTTGAACCTCCCTCAAAAGAAAATGAATTGTCCACATATATTGGTGGTAATGAAGAAGAGAAGACTAAGAACGATGAAAATATCTTATCACAATTCATTGAAGCAATAGGATTATTCGAAAGCGATAATCAAACCGGATTGCAAAATGAGGAGAGTGCTGAAACTGATAAAGGAAAAGTTATCTTATCTACAATTCATGGGGCCAAAGGTTTAGAATGGCCGATTGTGTTTGTTCCTGGTTTATCAGAAGGTATCTTGCCTGCCAGTTTTGCCATGGGACCAGAAGACGAAGACTCAATAAATGAGGAAAGAAGATGTTTCTATGTAGCCACTTCGAGAGCTAAAAGTTTACTACTTCTTTCTTCATATTGTGAAGAATTCGGTAAATGGGGCCGGAAACCAGTGTCAGAAGTTTCACGGTTTATCAAGGACTTCACTGGGAAAGAAAACTTCAAGCCCAACGCCATAAGCATATTCAAGAAAACCCCTTTAGTCGACCTTTATTCTATCATGAAGAAAGACTTACCTCTGTTCGACGTGGCTACTTTAAACCGAAAATTTGAAAAATTGATTGATTCAATCGAGGAAACCGAACCTCAAGAAGACATTACAGAGACACAGCAACCAGCTACAGCAGGTTTTACATCTGCCAAAACTAAAAAAGAAGAAGACACTCTAAACAGCACTGAAGGAAAAGGTCCTAGCAACAAATTCAAGAGACATAGACCCACGCCAAACATAGATTCATTCATCAGAAAAACTAGTACGGCCCCAGTCAGTATGACGAAAAGCTCATCCACTGCATCAAATAAAGCCCCACCCTACATACCCTCACGTAAAGCACCTGCCTACATACCCCATAGGACTCAAGTGAAGCCATCCACTTGCACCACCGGTTCGACAGCTTCCACTAAAAATAAAGCACCACCATATATTCCTGTTAGACGTGCCCCAGCTTATATTCCTCGGCGTAATCGTGGTTAGCACCAATATACTCGATTCATCACAATTTTGGCCAATGTAGATACCTACTCCCTTTCCAAGACCCTGTTTGGAATATTTTTCAAAGAGCTTCTGTCACCAACTCTTTGCATTGACCGTATCTCTTCGGCTTCTATCCCGTCTCAACCTTACCGGGGGTGGCTCGTAGTCCAACAAAGCCTGGACGTTTCATTTACCGGCTTGAGAGTGTCAAATAAGCTTTCGGGGCCATCTCTTCAACGTATTCTCGTAGAACTTCATTAGATGAAATTCGATAGTAAGGCAAAAGATGCTGCAAAAAATCACTCGTTTGTCGTGTCTTTGTCAGAACTACTGAAAAACAAAAAAATCAAAATAAACAAAAGACGGTAACCACGCTTGTTTAGGACAAGATGCAAACATAATTATCATAGTTTCATCAAAAGAAACTAACGGCACAGAAGACTATTAACAAGAGACGAGCTTCCTGCTGCAAGTATTACAAAAATGTGATGTGGGTAAGGTGTGTTATTCGTAGTGAATGAGCGAAGGATTAATTACCGCAAATTTTCAAAAAAAATATTTGGCCATGTCTTCATGGGGTAGGAGCAGAGAGCAAGAAAGCTACATCTACTATACTAGAAAGACAGAAAGCATTTGAGAGAGCAAGCCAAAGGTGGCTAGTGAGCAATAAGAATCAGGGAAACAAAGAGTAGAAGTTCTGGAAGCTCTGTACTTAAAACTATATTGGGAAATGAATGGAAGAAACATAAGAATATGGCGTTTGATCCAATGTTGCATTATATTGTTTTCCTTTATTGTAATTTCCAGAGGAATTCTTCTCTTGCTTTAAACTGGTTAAAGAAGTCATGGTGCATCTAATAAACAGCGTGAAATGTTATCTCTTGCATGAATCAATAAGTTCTCTTATTATTTTTTATAGAATTAGATCATTCTATTTCAAAGGCAAGCCAGCTGGTATTCACCTATTGCAAGTATTAAAAATTATATAATGCTTGGAGCCCCCAACGAAACGAATGACGTTGCTTGAACCTGTAATTCAATATAATTCTAAAATGGTTTATTCTAAGTCAAGCTCACCAAAATTTACCGTATTTAGTGATAATACTAAAAATAAAGACAAAACGGTTTCTAGATCATCGCCTAATTCACAAAAACATCATCAACCATGTAAAAATCATATAACCAAGACCCCTAAAACGAAAAAATCGACTAGAATAATAATAGCATCACCAACTGATAAATTATTCTCTCCGTGTCTGAAAAAATTGGCTATTCGTCATAAAAACGACAAGGTTTTGGATCTCACCAGAGTTCGTAAATTAAGAGGCAACCTCTTAAATGATTTGACTCAACTCAGTTTCGAACAAGACGTTTAATGGCCTACAATAAAGATGATAAAAAAATGGTTTCATTAGTGAAATTGGTAAAAAAACCAACTTATATAAAGATGAAAAGTAGGGAGAAGTGAAAAGGGAAATAATCTCTTTTTATACACATTTTTAGGTTTATTTGATCCTTAGATTAGTTCATCTTCCCCTTTCAAGCTAAGAAAAGACTTCCAGCAAAAGCCCAATAGATGAATAGGAAGATGAAACAAGGATAAAAAAGAAGAATTGAATAAGAAAAACACACAGCTTTAAATTTTTTTTTTTTTTTTTAAAAAAAAAAGGTTCACTGAAACAACACTTATTTAGTAATGTTGAAACTCCATGGGAACGATAAATGAACGTTTTTATCATCATCGACGAATTTAGTGACTGCACTAAAGTTACCTCTAGCTAAAAGACCAGAAGGAGCTTCAACTTCAGTGAAAGTTCTTTCATAGTAAGGTTTATCCTTAGTATTTGGAGCATAAGATCCAAGAGGTTCTTCTAATTTTTCAACTCTAATACCAGATTTCTTAACTGAATGCAAATATTTCAAACCAGTTATGATTTCGTGTTGAACTCTAAACTTAACTGATAATTGATAAATAGATTTTTCTTTAATATCAAATTTAATTTCTTTACCGGCAATTGTATTACCATTAGCATCTTCCAAATTAATAACAACTGGATCCAAGTTTTGATCTGGGAAATGTAAAGCCATCTCCACAATAACAACCTTACGTGAATCACCAGCTTTCACTGGATAAGCATTAGCGTCGTCACTTAACCCAAGTGAAGCTTTCCATTTAGCCAAACTTTCATCTTCAGCATCTAATTTGGTATATTCGGCAATAGTTTTCTTTTCACCAACGGTATACCCTTCAACGGCTTCAGGAACCAAATCATCATCATGGTGAGCGGTTGGATTATTAGAAGACATCTTAAATTATATAGAATTAACTTTTAGTAGATCAAATAGAAAAAAAAAAAGACAAAAAAATAGTAACGGTTTTTATTTCAAAAGGAAACGAAGTTGAACGTTAGTTATATTTCGATCAATTGATTCAAATAGTGATGATCTTGTTCTTTTTGTTCAATATTATGATGATCAATAAGAAGAAAGAAGAGAATATTCTTTCGTAATTGAAAACACACTAAGTCTACACGTCTATATTTTTTTCTTCACACGCCGTTTTCTCTCTCTTTTTTATTTTTGTTATTTGATTTTGCACAAAATTATGCTGCCTTTACAACCTTTGGGATCATTTCATTGATAGTTGTATTGTATCCAACTATTGAATGTAAGGGCTGAAGATAGACAGGCTGGAAAGCATGCTGGAAAGCAAGCTTTCAGAGGATGACTATGCCATGGCAAGTCAGTATGTAAAACAAAAAGCTCAAAAATGAAGGCAAAATGACAAAACAATTAGACGAGAAACACGATCGTTTATTGGACGCCAACAATCTAAGTTAACGATCATTAAGTCATAAATGAAAGGGTTATTTTCGTCTATCCAACGTCATTTGTTTTACGCTTGTATACCCTGAAAAAGATTCGGTGATCTACAAGTAAGAGTGGAAAAAGATGTCAAGAAAGAAATATATTTTATATACAATGAAAACATGAAGTGTTTTCATGGGTTGGATTGGTTGGTGTCGTGAGAAGAATCATCTGTTGCATGTCTGTAGTTGTAGTTGTTGTTGTACCGATTCTTATGGTTGTTCACGTATGATCTCTTGTTGTACTTGGATTGTGAGTTGTAGTTCTTATAGGACAGCGAGTTATTTTTCTCTGGAAGGATGATGTATGGGTTATTAAGGAGTTTTCTTTCAGTTTCCTGATCATATGGGGACCCTCCGTAATTGTTGTAGTTCCGATGGTGGTGGTTCTGGTGATTTTGATGATTTTGATGATTTTGATGATTTTGATGATTTTGATGATTTTGATGATTTTGATGATTTTGATGGTTTTGGTGATTTTGATGGTTTTGATGATTTTGATTATGACGATAATGACCAGCCAGTCCTTGATACCTGTGGTTATTGTGACTGTTTTTATTGTTAGCACCTCTTACGATAGACCCGTGTCTTGTGTTTGGACTTGATTTGGCATATTGATTATTGAGTGCTGATGGTATCATTGGTGGGGTTTGATAGAAACTCTGTCCAGCCGGCATGATATATGGAATCATTGGTGCCGGAGGAGGAGGAGGTGGTGGTGGAGGACCTGCTGCCGATGCTGCGGCTGCGGCTGCAAATTGTTGTTGCATGTACTGCTGGTAATGAGGATGATGGGGTGGTAATTGAGGCGCTAATCCAGAGTGCACTGCTGGACTATACTGACCATATGGGCCATTGGCCATCGGTGGTATTGGTGGGAACCCAATTGGCATCATTGGTAATCCGGCTGGTAGACCTTGCACAGGAGAGGCTGGTATTTCCACTTGAAAGTTACCATATATTGGTGGTGCAACTGGTGGATTCGCACCAGTATTATTGGGATTGAATCTATAATAGTCAGAAGTGTCAATACTTGATTCAGACGTTCCTTCGCTGCCACTTTCCGTGGTAGCATCAGTATTTGAGCCATTGTCGTCTTCATCTTCCCTTTCATCATCTTCATTACTTTGGTTATTTTCCTTTTCATTTTGAAATATTTGTTCACGAATTTTCATGTATAATGCTTCTTTCAGAGCTCTTTCAGATTCTATATTGGATGAATCTTCAGCAGATAACGGAGACGTAACCCCCTGGTCCACCGATGGTTCTGAGTCATTCTCTTTTACCGAACCATCCTGTATGGATTCAGAGGTAGTATTAGATGCTGAGATAGAAGATTCTGATGCTAATTCAGAAACTGATGCTGATGCTGATGTGGAATTTGATGCTTGTCCTTGAACCGATGGTGATGGGGAGGCAGATGTTGACCTTTTCTTCATCAACATTTTTGGTTTAACTGGAATACTTTGATTCACCTCACCCACTTTATTTACAGAGTTCCCTTGTGAAATTGGATTCAGTTGAACATACTCAGATATTTTTACAAACTCACCTTCGTCATCCTTAATCTTACCATCCAATTTCTTCAAAAATGCCCCATAATTAACTTCTGGCAGGAAACTTGCTACTATTTCATTCGAAGTGTTATTCCAGTGTTCTAATTGATAATACTGGCATAATTGGTGACTTAATAACCTGAAATATGAGTTCTTTAAATAAACTGCTTGAATAACGTATTCGGCCTTGCCAGTACCATTATCCATCTGACCTAATTCTCCATTCAGGGTTTTTTGTTTCTGTTGTTGTTGATATCTTTTCATGCTTAAAACAGTTTTTTTCATAAAAGATATTAAATCTTTCTCTAAATGCAAAAGGAACAACCGCTCCTGCAGCTTCAAAACTGCCGTCTTGATCGATGATGGAATCTCTGACATCGTAATTACCTCCTCTTAAGGGTCGACAACCTATCTTGGCGGTTTTAATCAGCTTTTTATATCTTTTTGACAGTTGATGTCTATTCTCTTTTTTTTTTTTTTTTTTTTTTTTTTTTTTTTTCAGTGAAGTTTTTTTCTCTTCTTTTACTGATTTTTCAGTAGATGCTATTACTCTTTCTATTTCCTAGCTCCTTTGAGAGGTATTTCAAAGACAAACAGTAGCTCTCTTTTACTTGAGCTACCTCTATCATAACAGACAAACACCGTCTCAATTTCAAGCGCATTCACCTGTAGTTCAAGGTGTCCTCAAGTAGAACTGGTAAGCTGGATCAAAAAGATTTGTACTGATGTACGGATCTGTTGATAATTCGGAATAAAAAAAATCCAAGTTTATTTAGTTGGCGGAAAGGTCAACGATACTTTTCGAAGATTGTCTTATATACTGATCGAACACTGAATCGCCAGGTCAGCATATAATCAGCATCTTTTTCGACGTGTCATCAAGCCAGTGAAAGAAGGAATTACCTAGAATGAGTGGTTCGGACGACGTATGTATACATGGTGGCAATCATTGATGGAGCTAGATACTAACTTGAATGTACAGATTAGAGCTAAGAGACTCGCTAGATTAGCAGCACTAGGAGGCGGTAGTAACAGCGGTAGTAACAGTAATAATAACAGTGGCAGTAGTGTGAATTTGAATGCTAACAGCAGCAATTCGTCGATTCCGAAGTCCAAAACTACACCTACGCCTACACCTACACCAGCACCTACACCAGCACCAATTGACCGTTCAGGGCCCAAAGACATGGAGGTAGCAAGTGAGACACCATCCAAACGTAAGTCGGCCGATTCAAGTGCAATTGAAACTTCAAAACCTAAAAAAGTTTCTGAAAGCTTATCGCCCGAAGTGGAAGTGTCGAATTGGCTCAAATATGAAATTGAAGATATATTCGTTGCTACAATTGAAACCCATAAGACAGGGTTGGTATACTTGCCTTCATTGGCCAGTGAAGTTGAGTCGGATCAAAAGGGCTTATTGACGTCTGCTAATTTAGAAAGTTTATTTATGGAAATTTTAACAGAATTGGGTATACCAAGCAAATTTTCATCTTCAATTGAATACTTATTTCACATATATACTAGAAGTTTTCAATTGAAAAGAATATTACCAAAGAAAGATGCAACTTACGATTTGAAAAATTCGGTACTCAATGATATTATCAATTTTTCTTGTTCATATAGTCTTATAAGTTTTCAAGTTCCTGATATGTTTGCTGATAATGACTTGAGAGGCTCAATTGACTTATTTGTCAATAGACAAGATTCGATGAGTCCATTTTTGGTTGATATAGTCAAACAAGCAATTAATCAAGAAGCTTTAGTCGAGTTATTAAACATTATATTACCAAGTCTTAGTGCAAAATTATATCAAATTAATTTAAATGACTCAGCCTACTCAAATTACTTATCCCTTTTTGAGAGTCTAGTACTGATTAAGCCAGTTGCTGCAGTATTTTCCAAAATTGACGGATTTCAACCTCCTAATTCAAAAGATGGTCTCGATTATGAAAACAAAACTCTTTTGGGCCCCTTATTAAGATTGTCACCATTGATTGATTCCGTTGGTACTTACTACTTTTCAAATGATGTTCAGTCCATCTCCAGAGTTCAGCTAAACTCAATCTATCAATCAATTCAAAATGAATACAAAGTTGTTATTGATAGATTGTTTTTCATTATTGATAAATTAGTAAGAGGTTCAACAGAAACTCGTCAAGACTTATTAAAATGGCTTGCTGGTTTAGTCAATGCTAGTCATTTGAGAAGAGGTAGTCATGCTGATTTTTCAAAGTTAGCCTCGCATGGATTCATGTATAATATTTCAATTATTTTAATTAAATTAAGTTTACCATTTTTGGAATATCCAACATATTCAAAACTTGATAAAATTGATTTCGATTATTTTACTAAAAACAAACTTTTGGATATAAGCGAAGAGTCAAGAGTTAATTCTTCTATCAAGGAAGCTGATGAATATGTTAAAGAACATTCAAATTTATCAGATCCTAATTTTATTAGTGAATGTTTTTATTTAACTTTGACTTATCTTCATTATGGTATCGGGGGTATATTTATCAATTATGATCGTTTAAAGCAACAAATCAAACAATATGAAGAGAGAATACAACAAATTGAACAAGAAACAAACTCAAGAGAACCAATGATGGCACATATGTTAAGAGGGCAGTTACCAAGATTCAAGTCGGGATTGAACTCTTTAAGGGTATTAAAGAATGCAATTCAAGCGATTTTCAATTTCAAATCGATGAATCTCGAAATATTTGATTTTATAATTGGATCCACCACATTTATTACCAAATTAATTGATCCAAGTCACGAATATCCTACCAAGAAGTTATCAATTCCAATTTTCAAGATTAGTAAAGTTTCCGAATTGGATGATCATGATTTTTTAAAGACCAAAACCCCAAAACCATGGAAATATTATCCAGAATATGTTTTAGAAGGAATAATCAATTATTGTAAATTCATGACCAAGTTTCCTGAAAACCCATTAATATTTAATAATGAAAAATTATCAAGTTTTGTTGAATTTGCAATAATTTTATTAAGATGTCCAGAATTAATTGGTAATCCACATATGAAAGCTAATTTGATTGAGGTTTTATTTTTTGGATCATTACCTTTAAGTAATGGAGACCCAGGATTTATGACATCAATTTTCAATGATAATAAATTAGTTGTTGATAATATATTATATTCATTACTTGACTTTTATGTTATGGTTGAAAAAACTGGAGCATCATCCCAATTTTATGATAAGTTTAATAGTCGTTTTTATATTTCAGTCATATTAGAAACTTTGTGGACCAACGATATATATAGAAATCAATTAACTGATTATTCCCATAATAATGTTGATTTTTTCGTTAGATTTATTGCAAGAATGTTGAATGACACAACTTATTTATTGGATGAAACATTCAATGAATTGAATTCAATTCATAATTATCAAGGAGAATTAACCAGAAGATCAAATGGAATAGCTGGAGATACTGAAGAGTACGGAACTGATGAAGAATTAAGCGGGAATTTATCAAGTTCTGAACGTAAAGCCAAATCATATATGGGATTAAGTAATAAAACGATGGAATTATTTAAATTATTTACTAAACAAGTACCATCAGGCTTTGTATTACCAGAAATTGTCGATAGATTATCTGGTATGTTAAATTATAATTTATCAATAATGGTTGGACCCAAATGTTCAAATTTAAAAGTTAGCAATCCCGAAAAATATGATTTCGAACCAAAGAAAATCTTGGGAGATTTATGTGAAATATATTATAATTTATCAAATGAAAGTAAGTTTTTAGTTTCAATTGCCAGAGATGGAAGATCATTTAACTTGAAATATTTCATTAAAGCTCATGATATTTTAATGAAGAAGACATTTATTAATGCTACTATTCTTGATAAATTTTTAAAATTTGGACAAGAAGCAGAAATACAACGCCAAAATGATGAAGATGAAGAAGTTGAATTAGGAGAAATTCCTGATGAATTTTTAGATCCATTAATGTTTACATTAATGGAAGATCCAGTTATATTACCAAATTCAAAAATGAGTATTGATAGATCCACCATCAAAGCCCATTTATTGAGTGATTCAACTGATCCATTTAATAGAGTTCCATTGAAATTAGAAGATGTTATTGAAGATACTGATTTGAAAGAAAAAATTAATCAATGGAAATTAAGTAAAAAAGCCCCAGTTGAAGATATTGAAATGAAGGATTAAATAACATTTACATAAAATAATAAATTATTAATAAAATTACATTAAAAGATACGGAAACTAAATATGTATTAAAGACATGATAATTATTTAAATGAATCTTTTTTAAGCTTTAATAGCATACTTTCTTTGAGGGAAAGCAATTCTTTGTTTTCTAGCTTTTAAGGTGATTTTTTTAGCTTCATTTTTAGTTAATTGTCTTCTAATAGCTCTGGTCTTTTTAGCTCTTAAATCTTTTGGTTGGTATTTTTTACCACTGTAGAAGTTACGAACATTTTCTCTTTGGTTAGCGTTAATAACAGTTAAAACACGAGCAATGTTTTTTCTGACAGTGTGGATTCTTGGTAAAGAAGGTCTTTGTAATTTTTGAACTTTCAAGTTAGCTAATTCTTGTTTTAATTCAACTAATTGAGAGTCTAATTGATCCTTAGATTTGGTTCTTAATTCAAAAGTTTTGATACCGGCCTAAAATCGTTAGTATTATATTCTATTATATCAATGTACGTGGGCCATTAGTGTCCTCCTTCACTCGGTACTTCGTTCTCCTGTTCTTCCTTAACTCATTATTCAGGTCCATCATGTTTCTTCATTCCCTCCAGTCTCCATTCATCTGGTACAACAGTACGGCCAGCAAGCACTGCGAGCTAGCACGGAGAGACATGCTGTTTCCCACGTCATTCTTTCATCGTCACATACCATTTTTGATGAATCTATTGCGTATGATATAAAAACCACTAAATGTTAATGTATTAAAATTTTCACTAATGAATTTTTTTCTTCTTCAGTTTTTTCCCTAAGCAAAACGAGCAGAGATTTTTTTTTTTCAGCTTTTTTTTTTGTTTTGGCTGTCATTGTTTGTGTGCAGGTTTGATGGCCACAGTTTGCAGTTTGAGAATTGCGGGTTGCGGGTTGGGGTAGTCACATGACTTTATTTCGAGGCGCTAACAAAAGTCCAGGGCTGGAGCCCTAAATGATTCGAACCCAAACAAAAGAATAAACTTTTCAAATTATTCACTTTCTACACAAATACATTATGATAAGATAAGATCATGTACTGGAGTGTATGAATAAAAGTACTGAGATAAAGGCAATCTACTTAAAGACAGAAATAGAAATATAAAATGATATTTATTAGGAACAAAACAGGGAAAAGGTTAAAAAAAAAAAGAGTATTGATAAATAGATTACCAAATACAAAAATCAATTCAAATAGGTAAAACGATCAGAGTAAAAACGACATAGAGAGGAATAATAATAAAAAAAAAAAGAATAACTAACGGGATTCAATTGATTAGGAGGAGTTTTTCAAGTTAGTAGATAACCATTCCAAACCTTCGTATAAACCATCACCGGTAGTAGCACAAGTAGATTGGATGTACCAAGGTCTTTGACGGATGGAATGCAATCCCAATTTTTCAGTTATTTCAGCGGCATTCATAGCATTTGGTAAATCTTGTTTATTGGCGAAAACCAATAATAAAGCATCTCTTAATTCATCTTCATTTAACATTTGTTGTAATTCTTCTCTAGCTTCAGCAATACGATCTCTATCATTAGAATCAACTACGAAAATGATCCCTTGAGTGTTTTGGAAGTAGTATCTCCATAAAGGTCTAATTTTATCTTGTCCACCAACATCCCAAACGGTAAAGGAGATATTTTTATATTCAACAGTTTCAACATTGAAACCAATGGTTGGAATGGTGGTAACAATTTCACCTAATTTCAATTTATATAAAATGGTGGTTTTACCAGCGGCATCTAAACCAACCATTAAAATTCTCATTTCTTTATTACCAAAAAGGTTACTAAATAATTTTGAAAATGATAAACCCATGATTATATGATTTGATTTGAAATGATAACTTGAGATAAAATAAAATTAAAACAATCTATGATTAAATATACAATTTGAATTGAAAGATTAAAACAAAATTAAATGAAACTAATAATTAAACAATTTAAAAAAAAAATGGAATGGAATTAAAAATAAAAATGATTAAATGATAATAAACGAAAAGAAAGATAATGATCTATTCCAAACACTAAACTTTCCCCGACTATAAAAACTGACAATTCCTATTCTTCTTCGTTTTAACTGCTTCCAGCTAATAGATTGATTCTTATAGAATTGTGTTTATGATTTGAAAAGAAGAAGAGAGTATTAGTTGTTTTCCTTCCAGCGTTTTTTTTCTCAGAAAAATCAACGACAACGAAGCACTCATTTTTGGCCTCACACTATTTGTCATTCAACGCCTACATCAATCCGTGCATATATCTTTATATTCAATACAGATTTATATACTCTGGATATCACCTTATACTCGTAGAGAAGACTGGCCTTCAGCGGGTCAGACCACAAGGACAGTGGCCGGACCGGATGGTTAAATAGAACATATATTAAAGGACTCCCTCCCTTCCTTCCTCCGGTGTACGGAGTTCAGTTGTGCCACGTAACGCGTTTTACTTTGTGAGTTTTTTCACTTACCAATATTGATCTTACAATGGGAATACTTCTGTAAAGCTCTAATGAAGACGGCGTAATTGACGTTGATGTTATCTGACTCCCAATAGATTTCCAGTAATCGGATGTGCCAGGGAGGATAATTTTGTAAATCTAAATTGGGGCCAAAACTAATCAATAAATCTGGTTCTAAACCAACCAATTCGATTAATTCTTCATTAATTAGATCAATGGTGATATCTTTGATTGATAATTCATTATTTGAAGCCAAATCACCCATGGTTTTAGTTAATTCGACAATGGTTTGTTTACCATCATTTTTCAGTAATAGAGTGATTTCTAAATCAATTGAATCCCCAAGTTGATTAATGATACTTTTATTGGAATGGGGGATCTTGATCAAGTAATTTGGTTTGGAATCAGTGCCAAAATAAATTGAAAGATTTTTGTTTATATAACGTTGTAATTCTTGTAAATGATTATTAATAATCCCATTATATTCGTAAATAATTAATTGTGGAATACCACTACTTAAATTCCATGCAATTAACTCACTTATATCATTGATTAACCCGTCAACACCTCCGTTTTCATCATCGTCATCTTTAAGATCAAGTATAGTCGCTACTCTTTTGGGGATCTTGTTTAATTTATTGACATCATCTCGAATGATTTGTGGTGTTTTATTGGGATAATAAGCTAGCGATAAAAATTTGATAAATATTCGATGATAGATATATTGGATATTGGAATAAATCGATATAATAAAGAACAATGCTAGTAAAATTGAATGACTAATATAAAATTGGATAATCGATACCATTCCTTGACTTATTTGACTTGGTTGATTCCACACATTTTCAATTATGGCCCGGGTGCTTTGCATCATTCCTTGGTGCTTGTATCTGTATGCTTCCACGCCTTTGCCAGCGGTACTGCCTACCAGGCTACTCCTAGATACTGTCATCACTGAATGAAGAGTAGTAGATGGATGTGATAGCTCAGATGTGGTGTTTTAACCGCTCAAAAACCAACCTCCGTACATCCAGTTGCAAAAAATTGATTTTCTTAAAGCACTGGCATTCCTTCGAAGCTGGATACTAGTGAAGCATGCTGTATCTTGATTTAAGTCAGCCTTGAAAGGTGACTACCTAAGCGTGATCTTGATAAGCAAGATCTTTATATGCTTGATCTTTATATGCTTGATCTTTATTGTTTTGACGGAGTTTGATCTTACTGAAGGATGAAGCTTTACTAAAGGACTAATGAAGCTCTCCTTATTGAAAATCTCTAATGACGGTTCTATTGGCTTTACTGAAGCTTTCCTCATTAAAAACTTTTTAATGAAGCTCTTTATTAAAGCTTTGAAGCTCTTTATTAAAGCTTTGAAGCTCTTTAAACCTTAATATCAAATGTTTGCCTACAAAGAGACCTTCAATTCAACTATCTTCGTGGGCTTATTGGAGGCAAAGCTTACTGCATCAGATGTAACGCCGTGGCTGCGTCCAACCGATGCTTATCCTAATATATTAGGAATATGGAACCAATCGTTTGCTACTATCATGCTCTTTAGTTGAAACCATCCTCCTTTCTCTACTTCATACTTGCTGGCCTGCTCTTACCACCTTCTCCCACCTTCTCTTATCACCTGCTATTACCACCTTCTCCCACCTTCTCTTATCACCTGCTATTACCACCTGCTATTACCTACTTGTCATAACCTACCTGCTCTTACTTGTACCTACTTTCTTATTAATGGTTCTTCCACTTATGATACACCCGGACACCAGTAAGGCGACGGTGAGATACAATAGCACGATCTAGATCTCGCCTTGAGCCATTTCCAGTAGCTGGAGCGTCTCGAGTCACCATCGTCGAGTCATTGCATTGTAGTCCTCACAATACAAGGCTTACTGGTCTGGTGTTGGTGGGTTTGATGGGTTTATTAAGTAAATGTAACCTGCTTAAAGGAGAAAAATTAATAAAGGAACTACCGAAACTTTTCATCTGTCTAATACTTTGTTCGTCAGTTCAACAACCAAGGTCTTGTTTTATTCTCTGAGTCCGCTACAAGTTTAAGTAATACACAAAAGTTTAATAAGTATTTCCCTTGTTTAGCTATCTGGCGGGTTTTTTCTTTTGAGTGCAGTTTCCAGTAATCGATTTTTGTGAATAAAGCTTAGAAAGGCTTTTATTCTCAATAATTACTCCAATATTTACTCCATAACTCCAGACTTTATTAAAGCTGTTAAAAGAGTCCCTTTATTAAAACGAGAACGGTATTTAGTTTAAATATTCTTCTTTGATCTATTCTTTTCTATTTATACCTTATTGCCCAACTTGTCCAGTTGTTTCCTGATGTTTTTTATATGACTAGATTATGTTTGTTCGACTAAAAAAAACTTTAGAAGGTCTTTTATACGATAATACGATTGAAGAAGAACATTATCGTAAGATAAGACAGAAGTCCTCGTCGGGATCTGCTATTACTGTTGGTTTGGTTGCTGCAGTTGGTGGGTTTTTATATGGATACGATACTGGATTAATTAATGATTTACTTGAAATGACTTACGTTGAGAAAAATATTTCAAGTAATGGGATTAATTTCAATGTCCATGAAAGAGCATTATTAACCGCAGTGTTGAGTTTAGGAACATTTGTTGGTGCATTAGTAGCACCAATATTATCTGATAGATATGGAAGAAAATTTTCAATAGTTTTATCATCAGCGATAATTTTCAATATCGGTAATATTTTACAAGTTTCAGCATCGGAGGTTAATCTAATGTGTATTGGCAGAGCCGTGAGTGGATTATCGGTTGGAATATTATCGGCGATTGTTCCACTTTATCAAGCTGAAGCATCCCCCAAATGGGTTAGAGGTTCAATTGTTTATACTTATCAGTGGGCCATTACTTGGGGGTTATTAATTGCCAGTGCGATTTGTCAAGGAACAAGAAAATTAACTAATAGTGGTTCATATAGAGTTCCGATTGGTTTACAATTTGTTTGGTCATTATGTTTATGTATTGGGATGTTTTTCCTACCAGAAAGCCCTCGATTCTATGTTCAAAAAAATGATATTCAAAAAGCTTTAGATAGTTTAACTAAATTAAGAAGATTACCTCATGATGATACTGATTTGATTGAAGAATTAGTTGAAATTAAAGCCAATTACGATTATGAATTAAGTTTTGGTAAAACTACAATATTAGATTGTTTTAGATCGGGTGGTGCTAGACATAAGCAAACTTTGAGAATTATAACTGGGATCGGAGTCCATGCATTCCAACAATGTTCTGGGATTAATTTTATCTTTTATTATGGAGTTAATTTTTTTGCAAGTTCTGGGATGAAAAATTTTTATTTGATGAGTTTTGTAACATATCTTGTAAATACTGTATTTACAATTCCCGGTTTAATTTTAGTTGATATAATTGGAAGAAGAAAGTTATTAATTGGTGGTGGTATTGGTATGGCTTTTTGTAATTTTATTATTGCAATTATTGGTGTTACAGTCAAACATAATGAAATTAATTCAATTATTTCAATTAGTTTTAGTTGTGGATTTATTGCTTGTTTTGCATCTTCTTGGGGTGGTGCAGTTTGGGCAATTGCTTCGGATATTTACGGTATAAGTATTAGACAAAAGGCAATTGCAATAACTGCTGCTACTAATTGGTTAGTTAACTTTGTTTTCGCTTATATCACTCCATATTTAATTGATACTGGTAAACATACTGCAGCTTTAGGTAATCGAATTTTTTTCATTTGGGGTGGACTAAACACTCTAGGGGTTATATTTGTTTATTTCATGGTTTATGAAACAAAAGGTTTAAAATTAGAGGAAGTCGATTATATGTATCAAAATTGTGCAAACTCAAGAGTATCAACAAAATTCAAATCGGGGAAATTGGTAAATAGAGTATCTGGTTCAAATACGCCTCCTACCCAAGAATCAATTACTGCTGCAGTTAATAATTCAAACTTGATTGGAAAACTGCAACCCCAGTCGCAACCGGTCAATCTAATTCCATTCCATGATAATTTGCAGCCATCTTTTTCGTCCTCTTCGGGATCTTCGGCTTCGTCATCCTCGTCCATAAGAACCAATTCTTCAATGAATGATTATCAAAGATATCTCAATAGTCTACAAAAAGAAACGAGTGACTCTCATAATCACCCGGATACTTCCCAAACATCTACGTCAATAATACGAGATTTTAATATAAAGAATCAGCCTCAGCAAAATTTATCCGAGTACGACCTAGAGCAACTTAACTTGAAGTATGACTTGGTAATGAGGGATCAAAATCACCCCACTGATTCCAAGGCTAATACCAATGCTAATACCAATGCTAATAATGAGACCAAGAATATGACCATTATTGCAACCCCATTTTTCAGTTCTCCACCTTCAGATAGTGATAGTGAGAGTGACGAAAGCTAAGATTCGATTAGATATAGATGATTTATATATGAGTTAACGAGTTATGATTAATGATTCATAGATGTAGCAGATTAGCCTAGTAAATTTACGAGCTTGCTCTGGGGAAAGGGATGGAGGAGGAGAACCGGGAGGGTGGCGGTCACGTGCGCCGGAAAAGGGTAAAGTTTAAAGAGAAAGACGAATTTACGAGGGTAGTCGTTTATCATCTACTTGTTACTCATTCAGTGAAACAGCATGTCAGACAAGTACTTGGTCCACGAATCGGTGCTTGCGAAGAAGCACTTGCTAGTCGAGAACCTACTCCTAGAGAAGCCTCGGTTGTCGGTGCTCCAGGATGAAGACCAGCGGACGCCGCTCCACTGGGCGTGTTCCATCAACGACGAGCCAATGGTGGATCTAATCCTCAAGTATTTGCCCCAGAACACCGATTTGGATGAATTGGTTGATGCCAGTGGGTGGACTCCCGTCCATATAACCAGTTCGATTGGCAACGTTGGAATCTTGAATAAGTTGATGAAATTGGACCCAACCCCCGATATCAACTTGAAAACCAATCAGGGAACCACGGCGTTGCATTTATCAATTAGTAAACAAAGAAATGAAATGGTGAAAGAGCTAATTGAAATTTATAAGTGTCTGGGTAGAATCCGAGACTCCAAGTCCATGACTCCATTACACCGGGCCAGTTGTATTGGAAGCATCCCCATCATCCTGTTATTGGTTGACCAGGCCCACGTCAATGTGAATGCCCAGGACTCCGACGGCTGGACCTCGCTCCACCACGCCATGGCCGAAGGCCATGGAGACGCTGCTGTCAAGCTTGTTGAATTGGGAGCAGACCCTCTGATCCAGAACAACGATGGACTAACCGCCCAACAAGTAGCGGTAGATGAGTCGGTGCTGCATTACTTCCAAAAACTGGCCGGTATCTAGCGCCGGGGCCTCGTCCCTGCCCTCGTCCCTGCCCCCGGCGTTGCCCCCGGTGCGCTGTCATTGGCCTGGCCCAAATGGGAATAGTAATTGAATTAAATAAAAAAATGACCAAACGGGAAAAAACAACAAAAAATTAAAGACAAAAAAGTAAATCCGAAAAGGGCCGAAACAAAAATACATCAAAAAAGGTTGAGCCATTTCATTTGACCAAACAACATAAGATAATATTTATTTACTTAACCAATAAAGTAATTCAAGGGTCATTGAATAAGCAAATATAATAAAGGGTAAAACGGATTGATGAAATTTTGTAATTGGGTACATATATTGTTATTGTAAGAAAATTCTGTAGGGATGTCATTGCAACATTTCATCTATATATATATATAAAGTTTAATTTCTCAGTTTAATTGAACAAGGCTGGAAATTTTCAAAATTCATCACTATTTGTTAGTAGCCTTTTGTTAATTGTTTAAGCAGAGTATTCTCACAGCATCTTTTCGTTTAAGAAAAAAGAGAACATCTACTCATTTCTGCTCATCTACTCATTACTCATTTCTCATTACTCATTACCCAATTAATTAAATACACCAATTGAAGATGTTGGCTATTGGAGATTCTATATTACGTTTTATTAACTTTTTCTTTTTGGTTATTGCTTTAGGGTTGACTGGTTCATTGGCCGCAACCACTTCTAAACATTCCAATCCTCAAGTTAATTTTGGGGTTTTCGCTGCTGCTTTTGCCTTGTTAACTAGTTCAATCTATGGGGTTTTCGCTTACTTGTTTGCTGCTTTTGCCTGGCCATTTATTTTGGCGGTTTTTGAATTCTTGAATATGGTTTTCACTTTTGCTGCTGCCACTGCCATTGCGGCTGCCATTAGAGTCCATTCTTGTTCCAATGAAGATTACGTTAAAGATAATACCGTTACCCAAGGTTCTTCTGGCCGTTGTAGAAAAGCTCAAGGGTCGGTTGCTTTTCTTTACTTTTCCTTTTTCATCTTTTTGGCTTCCTTTATCTTTTCCACCCTTACAGTTTTGAAAGGGGGTTTATTCGGAAGTTCCTCCAAATCTGCTCCAAGAGTTGGTGTTCCTTCAGTTTCTCAAGTTTAAAGCTTGTAATTTTACTTCATTTCTACTGTATACCTTTTACTTCTAATGTATACCTCTGATTTTTGTTTTAGTCTTTAGTTTTTTTTTTTCTCTAATATAAATTTTAATTTACTATGATATATATATTAACTATGTAATTATCTTCTTTTTCTTTCTCGTTCGTATTTATTCCGTTCTGCACCTTCCAGTGATTGAATAGTATTAACAATATCAGACATCTTCTTATGATATTCTTGATACATTTGTTTCTTTTCCTTAATTTGTTCTCTGGCATTGAATTTGGTTTGTTTTCTGAAATCTTTAATCAATGATTTCTTTTCTTTCTTCAATTGACTCTTCATCTTATTAACTTCTTGTCTTTCAACATTATTATCATAAGATTTCTTATCGGGATTGAAATTCTCTTCGAATTTAGGTGCATATGTTGGAATGGCTAAAGCTTTATGATATTGTAAAGTTAATGGTCTTCTTTCACTAATTATATTAACAAGAATCTTATTAATCTTATTGGATAATGTAATTAAATTAGGTAATACATTGGCATAATACTTGAGCATATGCTTCAACACTATACTCAATGGTTGTAAAATTTCAATCAATCCACTTTTTTCTCTCCATAAATTAACTAGTCTATCAATTAAGTAAATGGTTTTGATTACTAAATTAAACTTATGCTCTTCTGTGTCTATACTAAATATTTCACTCACTGATAATGTTATGTTGGTTTCTTTGAATGCTGCAAACTTTTCGGTGGCCTTTAAATTACTACCCTTATTATAAAGCTTATTAGTACTTATTAAACCATTCCCATTTGAAATCTTATGTGGCTCGGGAACTAACACCAATAATACTCTCTCTAAGAAATTGCTGATTTCGGGTATGTATCTCTTGGAAAATGATTCATAATTTAATAATACATCGATAATAAATAGACCTTGTCCAATTTCTGAAATGCTTGGATTTGACTTATTATAAAGTACGTGTTGAGTCAAATATTCGTTCATAACTATTAATGCTGGAGTGATAATTAAATGATAGTGATCAGATGTTGAAAATAAGTATCCCATTATAATAAAACTAATTAGATCTTTTTTCAAAAGTGAACTACTCAAGACTCTTTCTTGAATTAAATTGATCTCTTGTCTGACTACTTCAACCAAAGATTCATTGAATGTTTCTGCTAATTTCTTTAATAATTTAATGAATTGTTCAATCAAAGATTGGTCTTTTCCTGTAGATTTTTCACTTTTGTCTAAGATATATTTGAATAATATCCCAACAAATTGATTCATTTTGTCTTTATTTCCTTCGGCTAAATTAGGTTTATAAGTTTCAACAATCTTTTTAATATGATTCACTTGCTTAGATTCTTCTAACTTATTCAAAATTTCACCCAATTCTTCTTCATTAGCTGGCATGGATACAGTTGGTGTTCTAGGTAATGTACGACCAAATCTTTTGCCTTCTTCTTCCTCTTCTGATTCTTCCGATCCTTCATCTTCTACTTCTTCGTCCTCTGAATTTTCAATAGCAACTCCCTCTCCTTCGTCGTCATCACCAGCCCAAAAGTCATCATCTAAGTCATCACCGGCAACGTCTCTTTCTTCATCAAGACCATTCATTCTACGTAATCTATCTTCTTCCAACTTCTTCCTCTTGTCTTCATATTCTTTTTTGATTTCTTCTTCGGTCTTGGTTCTGTCTGCCGGAACGGATCTTCTATCATAAACTAATTCTCTCATTTTACGATCATATTCAATTTCTTCTGGTGTTTTAGTCAGAAATTGAGGTTTGCTGGTGGTTTTACTAACAGTTTGATTCAATTCACTCATGACATCCCCAAATTCATCATCTAATTCCATAATATTCTCTTGTGCTTGTTCAAATTCCATTTGTCTTTGATGTTTATGAAATTTGGATTTAGCAATGATCTCTTTCATTACTTCATTCTTACTTTTCTTTCTATTTGGTTCTTCTTCATTTGGCATTAACTGATCTTCATCAACATATTTCTTAGATGTATCCCCCAATCCTTCTTCATCATCGAAATTTAACGTTTTCCCAGAATGAGTAAGAGTAAATCCAGCATCATCGTCATCATCACTATAATCATCATCACTTCCCAAAGAGAATACATTTTTCTTAGAACCGGATTGTCTTTCCTTGGTGAATCTTGCCAACATTTTTTCTTCAGCACTCATATTCTTATCATTTTCACCAAATCTTCTATCTCTCATTCCACCGGTTCTTCCCTTTTGCTTTTTGGATGCTTCATACTCTAACTTCAAATTCTTTTCAACGTTTGATTTGCTCTTAGAAGCTTGATTGTGCTGAATTGAACCAGCTTTAACAAACTTACCTCCTTGAATAATAGAGAAATCATGCTTGTTTCTGTTAATCCTACTATCAAATTGGTTAAATTGGCTCCTTATACCATTCAAAATTTTTTTAGAATCATCGTTCGCTCTTCTTGTTTCATGAGGAGTTTTGGATTTTTTATTCTTTCTCTTCACGTTGGTTTGCCCAACCAACCCGTTGTTCTTAAGAGCCTCTTTCAACTGCTTTAACTGTGAACCGGCCATCGTTGTCTTTGGTAACTAAGCTGTAAACTCCAAACTTGATGGCTCTTTTTTTTTTTTTCAAGATGAGCTTTAAAAAAGTCTGCGTCTCATCGAATTTTTGTTCTTTTTTATTTTTGTTTTGTTAGTGAGACTTTACTACTATAGATCTTGTCTACGCGTGAAATAGATGCAAAATATATACAATCAAGAGGTTTATCTACTACTATCTTGTTTATAGAATTGGTTTAACATCCCCAATACCCCTTTTTTACCTCTGGCACCTTTTGTTTCTATGCCGTCATCCGATAATTCATCATCGGGGGCTAATTTATAGTTAACATTGTAAGCAGATTCACTCAAGCTGAGATTTGGAGAATTAGAATTGAAGCCATTCTTTTGTTTTTGTCTTTGAATCATGATGGAAGGAGAAGGACCTGCTTCTCTAGGTTGGCTTTTGATATTATTGTTTGCAAGGCTTTTAGAAGGTTTTTCTTTTTGACCTGCATAGCTTTCAAGAAAGTACATATAAGATTTAATCATTTTATCATCGTGGTAATCATCATTGAAGCTTGATTCGTCGGATTCAGTATCAGAATTGGAATCTGAATGAGTATGCTTTGGTTTGATATTCTCTAATTCGATATTGTCGTTTGCCATTTTTCTTTTTTGGAATTTTTTCTGTTTTTGACGTAATTTTTTCAGTTGACGACGTTTATTAAAGTCATACATCATATTCTTATCTTTTTCTTCGAAATTGAACATTGCAAAAGAACACACGTATCCTAAGCCGTCAACATGTATTGAATAGTCTCTGAAAAAATCCACAATTGAACCTGAACAATTTGAAACTTTAAACCATAATATGAATGGAGTTAAAATCAAACTAATAATTTCATTAATAATGATTAAAATTTTTAAACTATATAATTCACAAAATTCATTTTTAACTTCGACTGTATGTAATTTACCATTCCAAGAACTTGGCAAGTAATGAGTAAATTGTGAAACATATCTTAAGCTTGCTTCAGGATCATAAAAAAATGACAGAGATTGATTATTCAAATTTTCTGAACTATTTGAAATTGTTGAATTTTGCAATGAATTTGAAGTAACAGCCCATAAAGTACCAAACAAACTAATATAGAATAAAGTACTTTTATTAGAAGTTATTTCAAAAGACCAAAATCTATGATCTTCATCTTCAAACCAAATACCCATAATAACCAACACAGCAGTAATAGCACCAGAAATGAAATTTAGTAAAGTCATTAAATTAATGATTAAAAATCCACCCGGAAATTGATTAATATAAGTATTTGCTGGTCCGATTGATAAATGTAATCTTTTAATGAAAAAATGAGGCAATTCATTGAATTCTCTTAATTTCCATTCTGCCCATGGAGTATATTGTCTCAAGCCAATAATCGAAGAAGGATTTGATTTATATTCATTAAAATATCTGAAAAAATATAATAACACGAAATAAATCACGATAAATGGGCAAAGCAATAAATTTATAATTGCAGCCATTTTAAATCTTGATTGTAATTCTCTTGATAATTGGTAACGATTTGCTTCTTTTAAGATTTTTGAATTGATTTGACCATTATTATTGAAAACAAAATTATTTATACATAATTTTAAATTCCATTCTAAAGTTTTGGTTAAAACCGATCTTGTATTGAAGAAGTTTTTCAATAAAGGGATATTTGAAGTTAATGGGATCGATAAGTCGAGGATTTCTTTATTGATTAAAGCAATCATATAATTTTCTTTTCTCATTATTCTATTAGCAATATCATGAGCATTTAATCTAATTTTTGAATTTAAATCATTTAAATAATGAGGAGGTAAATTATCGTTATTTGAAGTTAGCGTATTGAATTCTTTTAAAAGCATTAATCTTTCCACTATAGTAATCCATGAAATAGTCATAAGTTCATCATCATTTGAAATGCCAATTAATTGAGTATAGAAATTTTTTATTTCTGTTAATTTAAATTTATAATCAAAGTATAATTGAATTACTCGAAGAACCAAATAGCAAGAGAACCCAAATAATAGAAATTTTATTGAAAATGGAATATTGTTCCAAAAAAAATTTGGTATTATCAAATCACCTAAAGTGATTGGTTGGTTCAAATTTGAATTCCATTCATTAAAGAAGAAATTATAATCAATTCCATATTTTAGGAAAACCGTGAATCCCAATATGAAGATCAAGATTATCAAATTAACTATTCTACTCAAGACAATATTGGTCAATCCTTTGCCACGATAATAATAATATAAATCAATTAAAAACTCATCCATATTGACAATGTTAGCCCATAGATATAATGCTCTTTCACGAGGTGGGATAACCAAACGACGATTTCGATGAGTTTTCGCTTGATAGGAAGTATGTTCAGAAACTCCATTTTGGGGTGACTGTTTACGAAACTGTTGAGGTTTATTGTAGATTGGTAGTGGAGTCGAATCATCTTTATTTGAACCGAATATCATCTTCTTAGCTTTTTTTATATTAGGAGTTTCAAACTTAATCTTATGAGGAGGCGATTTTTCTTCTTCGTTAGCATATGGTGCTTGGTCCTGCTGGCTTGGAGTGCTTGTAGTATTTCTTTGGCGGTAATTTGATTCAACTATTGGGGGAGATGGAGCAATATTATGGGGTTTATCCTGGTCTGAATCGGACGATAGATCCAGATCAGACTCCGAGTTCAACACATTTTTCGAAGATTCGGCCACTGGCTTAAGCAACGGAGAGTCATTCTCATCTACAGATGAATGAATTGAGTTATTATTATAGTTTAATGAGTCAATTTCCGAATCATAATACTGATAATTCTCTTGCAACTGATTATAGATAGAGTGAAGTCCAAAAACTCTCGATAAAAACGTATCACTGTGATTGTTCGCCGACGAGTTATTTAGATTATCATCTTCTGATTTGAAGCGAGACATGGATACCAATTGAAGAAGAAATCGAAACTATCATCAACTTCGATAAGAGGGCGCTTAGAAGTAGCTATTTGCTGCCAGGAACCGCTCAGCGACCTTACTTTCTGGTGTATGGGTGTGAATGATCAATGGTGTATGGGTGTGTAAACATCCATACACCAGGAAAGGATGACGTCCGCGTACCAAATACGTCAATCTTCCGGAAGAATTGGGAGGTCGTGTACGGGATTCCAATTTCAATCAAAGTCAAAAAATTGCAACAAAAAAAAAAAAAAAAAAAAAAAAAAAAAAAAAAAAAAAAAAAAAAAAGGGAACAAAAGCAGGTGACACAAACATTGCAACCCAATCTTCCCTCATTAATTCAGCACAAGGAGCACAATACTCAGTTATACTTGCTACATAACGTTTGGAAGCAGGCTGGGGAACAGGCCGTGGGATGGTGGACCAGACCGTGGAAGGACAGACCCGGCCTCGAGGGTGGACCAAGGATGAAAGAAGGTTGGACTGGAATAGGTTGACAGATGTCAGCTGGGAAATACTGTATAGGGATTGCAGTATATACAGTAGAGGGACATAGCCATAATAAATCTGTTAAGGGCCCTAAACCGATTTTGTCTAATATAAAATTATAAACAGTATTATGTATTGGTACAGTAAAGGAAAACGTACCTTAAAAGCTTTGTTTAATAGCCCCATTTGAGTGTTGCTAACATGTTGTACTCTTTATTTTCTATTTTTTGTTTTTAGGCTTATAACTGGTCTTTCTTTTTATTTTATTTTATTTGATTTTAGTTTTTTTTTTTTTTTTCTTTTTGATTTTCGATCTCTTGAAGTTGTTACTTCTTCTTTTCTCTTTCTACTAATCTTGTTTGTTTGTTCTAGTAAACTTGTGTTTGACTTGTATCCAGTTTTTTTTTTGTTGCAAGAAGATTGAGCTTCAAATAACTGAGCTCTTTACTAGAAATTTTTGCGCCTTTCGTTGATCAGTTGGCTTTCAAATCGTCGATTCACTCGTTCTTATTCATATTTGCATTATTCATTTCGTTATAGATCTCTTTGGGTCTTGTTCATTTTGATCGGTTACTTATTTATTTATTCAGCTGTTGATTCGAGAAAAGTTTTTTTTTTGCAATCATGGCCCAACGAGATTTAACTTTTAATACTCCTCAAGTAAATGTCTTGAGTGAAGACTCAAGAAGACCTTCTAGTGAGCTTCATAATCAAAATCCTTTTGTCAACCCTACTGAAGAAGAAGAGACTGCTTCTTCATTTGATGGCCAATCTTATAGTCAATCGGACGAAGATACTTACGGTAGACCTTATAATGGGTATTATAGTCAAAATGGTACAACTTCAAACTTATTATCATCCCAACATTCTTCAAACGAAGAAAACATTTTTGCCAATGCTAGAAACCATACTACTTCTAATGGTTATCGTTATAATGCCCTTAGTCAAACTAGTAACACGTTAATGCCAGATTCAAATAATATTAATGCTCCTCCTGCTTACGATAGGTATCCTTCGATGGCTAATTCAAGAGTGGTATCAAGTACTTCCCTCAACTCTCTTAATAATCAAAATAATTCCGGCATTGGTGCTGCTGGTGCTGGTGCTGGTGCTGCAGCAGCTGGACTCGCATATTCAAAAGATGATGAATCTTTAACTGATCCATTTTTACATAGTTCAGATTTTAGCCCTTTTGGTGGTTATCCTGCTCAACTGTTTCCTTTACATATAGACGAAAAAGAACCTGATGATTATTTGCATAATCCAGATCCAATTGCTGACGCCCATTATGATAAACATCGTTTCCTTTATGATCTTAAAAGAATCGATAAAAGATCTTTTGGTGGGATTTGTGGGATTTTATCCTTAGCAATCGTGGCAATTGTTATTTTTGTTATCTTACCAGTTTTGACCTATTCTGGGGTTACTTCTCCTTATAAACCAGAATCTTACGAAAAATTATCTCCATATTCGTATCCCTTGGTTTCTTCAATTAGAACTAGTTTAGTTGATCCTGATACTCCAGATGAAGCTAGAAAAATTAAAAATTCAAAAGGTAAAGAATGGAAATTGGTTTTCAGTGATGAATTTAATGTCGAAGGTAGAACTTTTTACGAAGGTGATGACCAATTCTTTTACGCTCCTGACTTTCATTATGCTGCAACTCAAGATTTGGAATGGTATGACCCTGATGCTGTTACTACTAAAAATGGTACTTTGAAATTAAGAATGGATGCTATTAAAAATCATGATTTATTCTACAGATCAGGTATGCTTCATTCTTGGAATAAATTATGTTTCTCCCAAGGTTTAATTTTAGTTTCAGCTCAATTACCTTTCTACGGTAATATATCTGGGTTATGGCCTGGTTTATGGACTATGGGTAACTTGGGTAGACCAGGTTATATGGCTACTACTGAAGGGGTTTGGCCTTATACTTATGAAGAATGTGATGCAGGTATCACTGCAAATCAATCTTCGCCTGATGGTATTAGTTATTTACCAGGTCAAAGATTAAATAAATGTACTTGTCCAGGTGAAGATCATCCAAATCAAGGGACTGGACGTGGTGCTCCAGAAATTGATATTTTAGAAGGTGAAATTGATACTACTAAATATCAAGGTATTGCATCTCAATCTTATCAAATTGCTCCAATGGATATTTGGTATTATCCAGATTATAATTTTGTTGAAATTTATGATCCTGATATTACTACTATGAATACTTATACTGGTGGTCCAAATCAACAAGCTGTTTCTGGTACCACTACTTTAAATACTAAATGGTATGAAGGTGAAGGTTATTTTCAACAATATGGGTTCGAATGGTTGTCACATGATAAAGATGGTTATTTAACTTGGTATGTTGGTGAACCAACCCTTACTGTTCAAGCTCAGGCATTAGCTCCAAATGGTAATGTTGGTTGGAGAAGATTATCAAAAGAACCAATGTCAATTGTTATGAATATGGGTATTTCAAATAATTGGGCTTATATTGATTGGAATGCTTTACAATTTCCTGCTACTATGAGTGTTGATCATGTTAGAATATATCAACCAGAAGATGAAATTAACGTTACTTGTGATCCAGAAGATCATCCAACCTCTGATTATATTGAAAATCATGCTAACGCTTATCAAAATGTTAACTTAACTAGTTGGGAAGATGCTGGATATAAATTTCCAAAAAATAAGTTAGTTCACAAATGTTAAATTTTATGTAATAATTAATAACGTTTCTTTTTGTTTTATTCTAGATATTATGTAGTTTATGAATTATATTTACCAAATACAATTGAAGCGTTAACACCACCAAAACCAAATGAATTACATAATGCATAGTTGATTTCTTTTGATCTAGCAACATTTGGAACATAGTCAAATTTATTGAATTTCTCTGGATCATCATCAGGATGTCCACCAACTTTTTCCAAATTAATAGTTGGGGGTAAAATATTTTCTTTCAAACCTTTAATGGCATAAATTGCTTCAACTGAACCTGCAGCACCCAATAAATGCCCAATAGCCGATTTTGTTGATGAGATTGATAAATTCTTATGATCTCCAAATAAATTATTAATTGCATTATTTTCAGCTCTATCACCTAAAACAGTTGAGGTTGCATGTGCATTTATATAATCAATATCATTTGGATTTAACTTGGCTCTTTTCAATGTATTTACCATTGCTCTATAGGCACCATCACCGGTGGTTGCTGGGGCAGTAATATGATGAGCATCACCACTCAATCCATAACCAAGAACTTCACCATAAATTTGATCTTGAGCACCTCTTTCAAGAACATTTGAAAGTCTTTCTAAAATTAAGACCCCACTACCTTCACCTAACACGAATCCCGATCTTGAAGCATCGAAAGGCCTTGAAGCTTTTGAGGGATCATCATTAAAGTCAGTAACTAAAGATCTTGCTCTGGCAAAACCTGATAAACCTAGTGGATGGTTAACTGATTCTGAAGCCCCAGCAACCATCACATCAGCATAATCATTTTTAATAAAATTATAAGCATCACCAATTGAATGTAAACCAGTAGCACAAGCAGTTGAAGCGGTATGTAAAGGACCTTTAATACCATGTCTAATTGAAATATTACCAGCAGCCATATTAATTAATAATTTAGGTACAAATAAAGGATTCATTCTTTTATAACCCTTAGCATCATAAGTTGTTGTGCCTTCACAAATATCATCAAAAGAACCAACTCCACTTCCAACAGTGATACCAATTCTTTCACGATCAAGGTTATTAAGGTCGAGTTTTGAGTCTTTAATAGCTTCATCGGCAGCTGCAATTGCAAATTGAGAGAAAATACCCAATCTTCTTGATTCGGCTAATTCAAAATAATCTAATGGATCCCATTTACCATCTTTAAGAGAGCCTCTAGGAACTTTCCCATAAACTTTGGCTGGGATCTTATCCCAACCGGCAGTTTCATAATCAGGGAAGCTAGTTGTTGAAATAATACCACAACTACTGTCTAATATTCCTTGCCAATTGTGTTTCAAACCAACACCTAAAGGGGTAACCAAACCAAGACCCGTTACAACCACTCTGCTTGCAGCAGAAGGAACAGACGACATAACTAAATTCTATGAGACCAGTACTGAAAAAAAAAAATTTTTTCAAGATAAAATAGCCTTTAGGAATCAACGATTTAGCAATAGAAGGAAAAGAAGAAGATTTATATTTTAAGGAGATAAAACCTAGAGACTCAAGCTAAAATGCCACCATTTTAAAGTTTTTATAAGCTTTTCGGGTGTTTGTATTACTTTTACTTTATTTTTTTTTTTTTCAGTAGTGCTTTGTATTGTTTCTATGGGAAAAAACAAAGTACAAATTGCAAGATCGTAATTAAAACAATCAGAAAGATGCTTTTCGGGTAATTGCAACCTTACATACCTTCTTTCAATGTGAGTGTTCCTTCTAAAATAAGCTTACAATAATAACTCTAAATAATCTTTTAATTAGGTTGGGATATTTAAAACTTCAAGGTAACATTGTAGTCTTTTTTCGTCACCAACAATAAAGTTTAGAGGATCTTGAATTACTTTAAGGGGTAAATGAAGTTGATTGCAAAGATGTATCCATTGATCGAAGTCATTGGACGACGCTAGGTTAAGATTAGAAGTTTCTTTTGGGGACAAGTTTGAATTCAAAAATTCAGTTAGCCTTTGTTTCTTGAAATTGATGTCTTTTGGTAATTTTTTCTGTTTTTTCAATGATTTTTCTAAATTTGAATGATCATTGATAGTAAGTTTGAATAATCTATAATGATTTTCGTAAAAGGACTGACTTTCATCTTTATCTTGGGTGAAATTTTTAAATTCATTTTTAAAATTTTGCTTAAAATCGTTGAAATATAAGTTTTTCAATTCGTTTTTGAAGTCTTGTAAAAAATGATAGTATGACTGTATTAATGTTGGTTTTGCCGATGTTTTTGGTCCTGATGTTGTTGATTGAGGGTTTTCTTGAGACCTAACCCATTTCTCGTATAATGATTCTTTCAAGTTATCGTCTATTGAATAATATTCCGGATTTTTCATAAATTCTGTTATTAGTTCATCCTGAACAATGAACCAGGGATCTGATAATGAGATTTGGTCTTTGTATTTGTCGAGAAGCTGGAAAAATGAATTTCCGTCTTCTTCATCAGACACTGAGAGATCTAGTCCTTTATTAATGTCTTCTTCATCTGAAACTGGTTCTTCTTTATTGATATCTTCGTCATCTGAAATTGATAAATCGAGTCCTTTATTAATGCTTTCTTGATCTGAATGGGACTCTTCTTTGGCGTCATCTTCTTCCTCTTCGCTGGAAGAGTACCCAAGACTCAACCCTTTGGGTTCTTCTTTCTTTTCGTTCATATAACCTTCTTCTTTCAACAAATTTTTAACAAGGTCAAGCTTGTCTACTTCCTCTTCCTCTTCCTCTTCCTCTTCCTCTTCCTCTTCCTCTTCCACTTGTTCTACTTCATTTTCCTCCTTCGCTTCCGCCTCTGCAGCCTTCTTCTCGTCATCAACTGCTAGGCCATTCACTTTACCCATAAGAAGCGCTACTTCGTCAAAGTTTATCCCATGCACAAACTCATCTTTATTCACTTGATAGTCTCTCACCAATTCGATAATTGACCAGGAGGACTTTTTCAAAGCCTTATTGAAATAGAAATGCTTCCCCTTGTCGGTCACTATCACATACCACTGTGAATCATTATACCTTATCAACGATTGAAATACCGGCGTACCAATTTCTATCATTTTGCAATGATAACCAAAATTTACTACCAAACCAAACAAAACAAAAAAAAAAAGTGTATGAGAACCGGTATCTCGTTCTCTTCACGTGACGTTTGGGGTCGGAACTCATTAAATACCGTTAGAGGGGATCATAATCTACATCAAAGGATTACCAAACGAACCATCGATAATTTTAATAAATAACAAAATATAATGCAGGAAGAATTGAATACGAAGAATTGAAGAGGAATGAGGATAGAAAGCTAACTAACTAGCATATTGACTGACATTTTCAATCGTTTTTTCTCTGGGGTTTCATATTGATCCAGTTTATGACTTTCTGGATGAGTATCTGATTTTGGTTTGGAATCATTTGCTGATGTAGTGGTGGTCGAGCTAGTGGCAGAGCTTATGTTATCATCAACCTCCGAGTTAGAAGAAGTAGGAGAAGAAGTCGATGCAGAATCCACCTCTTCATCAGCTTCGGCATCTTCATCAATTTCAATTTCTTCACCATCTTTATTTTTCTTATAAGATCTTCTTAATCTGCTTACTGCCAATTCACTACCCTGATGTAAGTTTTTAGCATGTCTTAATAAAAGATCTCTTCTTGAAAAAGGTCGTGAGCATATTCCACATATAAATGGTTTTAATTTATTGTGAGTCGATAAAGTATGTCTAGTTAAGTGTTCTTCTCTAGTAAATGCTCGATTACACTGTTTACAATTAAAGATTCGAGCATTCCCCGATGGGGTCTTGGATCCATATTTAGCGGTAGCTGATTTCTTTGTCGGAGTTGAACCAGTTGCACCAGTGGTATTAGTGGTCCCGGTGGTATCACTAGTGTTAGTTGTGCCTGGGGTAGTGGCACTAACTGTAGCCGAATTCATTTTATTCCTTCCAGTGTATTTGGCAAAGCCATAAAGAACTTTATCAATAGCTATAAAAGAAAGTATAACAAATGCTTTTATAAAAAATTCTCAATAAAGGATCTTTCAATTTTTTATGTTTGTTCGTTTTGTGGGGGTGGGGAAGCAGGTTTGTCTATTCTTTCTAATTATTTTGAATGTCTAATTTAATCAGCTAAACTCCCCATGAAACGCTAGCATTCCCTATTTGCTACGCTCTGTCCTTACCCGCTACGCTGGTTGTACCGTCTCTACAAATTACAGTCATATCTTGTTCTCCCCCCACAAATGCCAGTAGGACCTTCGACACTCCTTTGGTAAGAGTCGTGCCCGAGACCCCCAAAAAGACCGGGGTCGTGTCCCGGGGCGCGAAATGACGTTTACCGTTCGCAGCTTCGGTCGATGTTCCTTTATTCACATGGCGTTTAGTGCGGTTGCTGGAGGGGGGAGGTTATTGGGGGTGGTCATGTGACGGGCTTCTGGTGTACAGGCTTTTTTAATGACTGCAAAACGTATATTTATCTAAAGTAGGCTCCGTATATTTATCTAAAGTAGGCTCCGTATAAGTTCCAGATACGGTTGATATTTTTCAACTTATCGTCGGTGGAGGTGGCGTCTTCATTCAAGGCATTCAAGTCACTGATCCATTCTGATTTCAATTGTTTGGGAATGACTTTTTCGGATTGAATGATCAAGTTGATGATTTCAATGAATATCTTGCCGTCATCGATCAAGTTATCATCCTTTTTAATGATTAGCTTTTCGATATTGTTTAATGATTTGAGACAAATGAATTTGACGTTTTCTCCGTTGATGATCAAGCCTCTTTCATTGCGCTTACTGATCAATTGATTGTAAAGTTGATAAATAATAAAGATTGAAGGACTAATTGAAACCACCCCAAAGACCAATTGTTGGGACTTTAATAATTTATCAATACCGTTGATGGCCAAACCACCATCTACTTTGGTTTTCTGGATTTGGATTAATAAAGCTCGGACCAAAGAACCTTTCACTAAAGATTTAATTGGATTTTTCAAATCTTGTTCGTAATTTGACATTAAAATAGTTAAATCACCTTGATTGACGGCGTTATGGATTTGTAGTTTCAATTCATCACTCTCATCAGTTTTATTATAATCCACGGCATAATCAATCACCATTCTTTCTAAAGAATCTAAATCACTTTTCAAAGATTCTTTACTGGTAATACTTAATTCATTCATTTCATCATTTCTTAAAATTCCAAACATATTAGTTAATGGGGTGATTACCCAATTAGTCCAGAAACCAATTATGGTATCAATCAAGTTATGTTGGATCCATTGACAGATAAGTTTTCGATTTTGAAATAAGTTAATTGATTGCAGTGGTCCGTATTTGATGAGAATTAATAACATTGGCCAGTATCTAATGAGAATCCCTGGTTTTTGAGTTGCCAATAAATGTTCATGATACTGACTCATTTTATTGATACGATCAGTCAAAGTGTTGATACGTTGATTGATCGAATTAGAACTGATCAGTAATTCTAAATCACTAATTTTTTCCAAAATTTTTAAATTACTTTCAAATTCAATTTCCTTGGTAAATTTCTCATTTTGTAATATATCAATTGGCAAGTTTTTCATTAACAATCCCAATTGCTCATAATTGATTTCGAGTTGTTTATTGATTAGTTCAATCTTGGCTGTAATTCGCTTGTTAATCATTTGAACAGGTGAGTAAATGATTCTACCAATCACTTCTCTCATTGATTCCTTTTTCTGCAAAAAATTTATAGGGTTAGTAAGTCTTACTGAATCTTTAACAAAATCAACAAAACTGCTTTTAGCAATTGCTAAAAATCTCTTAAATAATTCAATGTTGTGATAAACTATATTATCTTCTTCGGTAAAACTTCCATGGACATCGTAATTACTGAGCTTGAGTTTTTCCTTTGACTGTAATAAGATTCCTTGACTCAAGTTCCATATTTCAATTGGTAAGATTTGAATACCATACACCAATTTCAGTAAATTTGATTCTTGAAGGTCGGTCCAATAATTGATTTGATTATAGTTCACAATGGTTCGATATATGAGTGTGGTTGATAACTCTTGATTAATTCCAATTAGAGTATAATAATTAATGAAATTAGTCAAACTAATACTAAGTGGATCCACCTTATTGGTTTGGAAATCTCCTAAATTGGTTCTGAGTGATTTTAATTGGGCTAAACTCGGTAATTTCTTAACCTTAGACTTATCCACTTGATACAAAGAGTACACTTCTTGGAAGACATTTTGCAATTGATCAATTTCTTCATTTGCAGTATTAGAATAGTTCATTAATATCGGTGCTTGTTGGCTGAGAAACTCTTTGGTGAAAGCATTGAGTTCATTTAAATGTTTAGTTAACTTAATTGATATGGTATTATTGCTATTAATTTCCGAAAGAAGCTTCTGATTCTTACGGGAATTGGTATCTCCTATACCAACGTTAATCATATCCATGTTCAATTGGTAAGATGTAGTTTATTCTATTAGATCTTTTTCCGTTATTTTTTTTTTTTTACAACTTATTTAGTTGCGGTCTGAGATTTTCAACGCTAAACCAGAACCCTAAACTCCATCTACAAATCCAGTATATTTTACAGTTTATTAATTATATATGCAACTAATCATCATCTTGATTTTTTTCATCTAAAACCCCGGTATCTTTAATTAAAGCATCAATTTCCAGATCTTTCCAAATTTTTTGAATTACTTTACCTTCATGTTGCTTTGATAAACTTAAAGTAGCAAATTCTAATTTTTCACTATTCATATTTGAACTATCCATAGTCTTAGATAAAACTTTTATAGCTAAATCACAAGCATCTTTTAAACTTAAGTCATTTTTATAATCCTTTTTTAATAAAGTTTGAGCAGCAGAATTATTAGCACCAATTGAAGTTGCTTTCCAACCACTATAATTACCAGATGGATTAGAAGTAAATAATTGGAATTGATATCTGTCATCGTAACCAGCATATAAGAAACTAACCCCAAATGGTCTTAACCCACCATGTTGAGTATAACCTTGTTTAACATCACAAACTCGTTTAATCAACATTTCACAAGGCATTTCTTCATTATAAGTCTTCAAATATTGTTGAGCAGTAACTCTAGCACGATTAACTAATATAGAAGCATCAGCATTCATACCAGCAACTGCACATATCATATTATCATTTAAAATATATAATTTTTCAGTAGACCCTTCATCATCTAATAACTTGGAAGTAAACTTCTTCTCACAAGCCAATACAACCCCTTCTTCTGATAAAATCCCAATGGCTGTCCCAGCATTGGATATGGCTTCTTGTGCATATTCAACTTGATATAATCTACCTTCTGGTGAAAATATGGTGGTTCTGGAATCGTATCTTCTGGACATCGTAACTCTATTCTATATGTTCTTATCAATCTGTGTACTTATTAATCTGTTATGACTCTACTATATCCTATCAATTGCTTTTGCTTCTGTCTGGCTAGTCTAACCTGGTTTAAAAACTAACTATTTCTTTTCACCAGTGGCGATTTTTCTAAAGAAAAAGAATCAAAAATTCCCGACAGTTGTGCACGACCCGCTAACATCAACACTTTATTACTTCAACTTGACGGCCTTTGGTCTGCTATTCCAATTTGATAATGAAGGTGTTTGTCAGTTCGTTGAATATCCCCATCGGATACACCACGCCTCGGTTCCCGGCGTTGTACTGGCCGTTGGGGGCCACGCAATCTGAATATCAACAACTGTTTTTATACTACTCGATAGATATTTGGAAATTCACGGTTTATTGGTCGCTCATACTCTTTGGAGCCATCTACTTGCTAGTGGGATGCATTGCTGCACTCAATATTAGCATGAATCCTTATCGGTTCTCCCAGTATGGTAAAGATAAGCCTAAACCTGATAAATCTAATGAATATAATGAAAAAACAAAACAACTACTGCCATATTCAAAACTGGGGATCCTCAATAGTCTCTTGGTGATTGTGATCTACGTGCTATCAGGCTCGATTCAGGGTTTCGTCAGTGGAGCCGTGGTTGGAGTCATGTTGCTGGCCATCTACAAAGCTGGTTCTTTGCCGATGAGTTGTTGGATCCCGCTTTCGTGGGGTATTGCTCTGATTCTATTTAACATTTGTAATTCTTACCGTACAAGTTCTCTGATTTTATAGATTAATAGGTGTATTTATGTATTTAGAGGTATTTAGTTGTAAAATTGTAATTATAAGTTCAAAATATGAGAAGGAAAAAATCAACCTAGTTATCAGTTACTTTAACCATCGCTCAACAATGACTTCACAAGCTCCAGATCAGTTGAACGTATCCTTTCTTAGGATCCCAAGGTTGGCTAATCAATTTGATACCTTAATCAATTCGTCCCAGTTGGCCGCTGGTGAATTTGATGATTTAACATTAGCCGCTCAATCATGCTTGGAATTGATGGATCAATATAAAACGCTTCATCCAAGTTATCAAGCGATGATTGACCACTTGAATAGCCATTCGGTGTCTCATAAGTATAGTGGAGAATGGATTTCTTCTATTGAACAGGAAGAAGGTTTATTGAATTTAAAAGCATTTAGAAAACTGCTCGAAAATGATGATTTGAACCAAGATGATAAATCATTTAAATTTGATGAATTTAAAAAAGTTTATATTCACTTTATGATAAAGAATGATTATCAACAAGCATCCTACTTCATTAATCTATTCAGTTCGTTTATTCAGTTCCAATCTCAAGCTCATAATCACAATCAATTGGTTGATAATAGGTACGTTGAATTCTTTTTTTATCAATTCATATTACAAATTTATAGTCAACTTTGGTTTCCTAATAATAATGAGACTACTACTACTACTCGTGCATCTTTTCAGTTGGGCCCAACTTCTGAAGATAAGGAGAAAATACCAATTGATGAACTGTTTGAAAATGAACCGACTTCAAGTTATTCAAACCCAATTGGTAATAATAACTTAGGTGCTATATCCAGTAAAATTAAAAATTATGATAATTTATTGAAGAAAATCAATTTTTATTATGCTAAAAATGAAATACTTTTCAATTCATTGAAAAATCAGTCTAATGATGATAATACCATTTCAAAATTATCGGATTTGACTAAAAAGGGCCTTGTCAGAGAATTGAAATTTTTTTGGTTAATTAAATGGTTAAATGTAATTCTTATGTTTGAAGAAAATGATATGAATCATTTTTTGGAAAATTGCTATGAAATATTACTATCTAATAGTAATATTCCAAATATAACAACCCTTGAAATAATTTTTAATGATTTTGAATTCAAGTCAGAATTACTTTCAGCTATTTGTTTGGCTTCAATTTTCACAAGACCTTTTAAAGAATTAACTCTTATGAATGACTTTGGTAATACTACCAATAAAGATCCAAGGAATTTCATTGATCAACAACTTATTGATTTGATCGTATCTAATGATGGGCTCGAATCTAGTATTTATCAATTGTTATTAAATATTTCTGAATTGAACACTTGGGAAACGAAAGCTAAATTGCTTAATGATCAATTCATTTTAAAAATTTATTCAAAACTCGGTTATTTATTACCCTCATCGAATGAAAGATTTATAAATAACTTTTCAAATGCTAAAAAATTCATTTATTATCTTAATTTAATCATTGATTTCAAAAATTTTCTATTAATTTTATCGGTATCTTCTAAAATTCCAAGGCTTACAATGTTGAAAAAATTAGGTTATAAAGAGTCACAGTCGGAAGAAATATCTAATGATTTATTAGCACTAATGTCGATTCTAAATCTTGGTGAACAACAAATTGGATATAATTCAAAATTAGATTATTTCTTCAATGATATAAATCAACAAGATGAAAATTTAAGGATTTTGAAATTACAAAAGGAATTAAATACATTATCAAGTGATCTTGAATCTGATTCATTCGCTAGTCTAATGAGAGGTATACTTACTGAGAGATTTTTTAGTTAATCTTCTATTTTTTCAACTTCTTCTTGAGATAGTTTATGAATCAAAGTCATCATATATAATCTAGCATCTAAAGCATTCAATTTAAGTTCGCTTAAATCTAAATTAACTTTATAATCACTTGGATTAAATGCATCATCATCATCATTATCATTATCATTGTTTGAATTAGTTTCATCGTCCACGGCCTCTTCATCACTTTTATCACCATAAAATAATCGTTTAATCAATATACAAGTATTCATAATGACATGAACTCCACAATCATCTGAATTATCTTGTTGATCACAAGTCATCTTGACAATTTCAATCTTGGAATTATTTTTAAATAAAGATTTACAGGATTGTAATCTATCCACCAATTGTTCCAATAATTGATCTTGTCTTTCATCAGTTTCGTCTTCAAAAGCCATTGAATCATATATATAAAGTTTGTTATTTATACGACAAAGCAAACATAATATCCAATGATCTCCGTTATTGGCTTTTTCTAAGTTAACTTCATCTTCTTCTAATTGATTGAATGGCATGAAAATAAATTTCAGTTTCATCAATTCCTTCATAGGTAACATTTCTTCTAAATTGCCTTCCATTGATGAGTGCAAAAGCAATTGAACTAATGATGGGAATAATAATTGAACTTCGAAATTGAATGGATTTGGATTCACAAACGTATTGATCAACCATTCATAGATAAATGATATATTATTATCATTCAACCATTCTTCCGGTAACAAGTAGTCCAAATCGGTTTTATAAAATGCAATTGAATTGAATTGAAATAACTTGAAATCTTCTTTGTTATTCCTATTGAATAATTGTAATATCTTACTATATGATGTCGTTAATTGATGCTTGGTATAATACGGATTATATTCTTCCTCCTCATTCTTGAAAGTATCAAGTAAACTTTTATGCTTAATGTCATCCGAAAGCTTATTAAGTTTCTTCATATATGAATTGTGTTTTTTCTGTCTACGTTTCTCCTTACGGTCCTCCTTTGACTTCTTCTTGCTCTTCCCCAGAGACTCTGAGGTTCCACTGGTGTCGGAAACGGTAGAATTCTTCCTTCCTGTACCCAGTCCCGGTGATAAATACCCATCAGTATCATTATTACTACTCCCACTTTCATCTTCATCCAATGGTAGCAAATCAAACCCATTGGTCCTAATTGTCTTATTATTGGATCTGGAAAGTCTTCTCAATGGATTATGGTGGTGACGTTCCAGGTCAACGTCATGATTTAAACAAAATCCTCGGTTAGCATCAAAGTATAAGCTGCCCATTACGCTGTTCTATGATCTTGGTCCGCTTGGTATATATATCTAAGAAGACGATTCAAGCAAGATTTATGTCTTCGATAAGGTGTGCGATCTTACTAAAAAAACTCATGACATGCTTTTTCCCTTGGAGCAAAAGAACAAAAAAAAATCATTGGTTTCCTCGAGTATTTTTGAAAAATTGCTATTTTTTTTTTTTTTTTTTTAACAATTTTGCAATTGTTGAAATTTTGCAGCCTTTCAAGTTCGTGATGATAAGTCTACTCCCGTTGAGGCTAGGAGCCATAAGACAGGCTCGGTCGTGGGGGATGCGGTCGATTAGGGCTGGAAATGTCTACGGAAGTAAGAGATGCTTACAAATTGAAACCCGACCTGCGGAATTGTTTAGTACTGGACAACCAACCCATGAAACAAGAAGACATTATTTACCAGAGCCAGGATATTTGACTCCTGGGATCAGTGCATTGGAGTATTATGATAGAAGGGCCGAGCTTATGGCCCAGTTACCAGCCAAGTCCATAGTTATATTGGTTGGTAATCAAGTGCAGTTCAGCAGTGGTAGTGTATTTCATGAGTTCCAACAGGATAATGATTTGTATTATTTGACTGGATGGCTAGAACCGGACTCCGTTGCCATAATTGAAAAAACGCTGAATACAGGTAGCGACGAAGATATTGCGTTGCATATGTTGGTGCCCACCAAGAATCCAGCGGTTGAATTATGGGAAGGGGAAAGATCGGGAATGCAAGGAGCTTATGATTTTTTCAATGCCGATTATGTTGAGGATATTAATAAGATTGATAGATATTTGGATGGTTTATTGAAGAAGAATGAATATGTATATTGGGATGATAAGAATAAATCAAAATCAGGGGTTAATAATTCATCAAAGTTTCAAACTTTTTTCAATAATTTTTCCGTTCATAAGATTCCTAATACAATTAATGAAACTTTGAAAAATTCCAGAAATTGTTTAATCAGATCGATTAAACCTACCATTGCAAAACAAAGATCAATCAAATCCCCGGCTGAAATCAAAGTAATGCATAAAGCCGGCCAAATATCATCAAGAGCTATTAACAAGGCCATTGCCAAAGTTGGGAGTGACGATCCAATACATACTGAAAAGACTTTGTCGAAGTACTTGGATTACCAATTTGTTAAAGGAGGTTGTGATAGACAAGCATATATTCCAGTGGTTGCCAGTGGATCAAACGCATTAATTATTCATTATACTAGAAATGATGACTTATTATATAAAGATGAGATGGTTTTCGTTGATGCTGGAGGAAAATTAGGGGGTTATTGTGCTGATATTTCAAGAACATGGCCAAATTCACCTAAAGGATTCACACCCGAACAAAAAGATATATATCAAGTTGTATTAAATGCAAATAAAGTTTGTATTGATCAATGTTTTGAAAGTAATCAAGTATCATTGAATGATATTCATGAAGTTTCAGTTAAAGTTTTAACTCAAGAATTGAAAAATTTACCAGGATTTGGATTAATTAATTCTGGTGACGTTAGCAGATATTTGTATCCACATTATATTGGCCATCATTTAGGCTTAGATTTACATGACATTCCTTCAGTTTCAAGATATCAAAAATTGAAGGCTGGTAATGTGGTAACAATAGAACCAGGGGTGTATGTACCAAAGGATGATAAATGGCCAAAAGCATATCAAGGAATTGGTGTTAGAGTTGAAGATGATATAGTTGTTGGGAAATACAGTAAAGATATTTTAAATTTAACTAGTGGATGTGTTAAAGAAGTTGAAGATATTGAAAGTTTAATCAGGTCAGGAAAAGTAACTACTCCTGGAGCTTATGATGAATTAGTTGAATTAAATATATAATTTTGTATATAGAGATTACATTTTTAGGTTTTTTTTTTTTTTTGTATAATTTTTCGAAACTAAATAACTATGTACATGACTTATTGAAATGGGGGATTAACGGCCAACGTTTAAGAGTAAGTTATTACCATCGCCATTACCTTGTTTACCACCAGCTGGTAAATAAGAAACATTTGGAGAGTTAGCTAATAAACCAGCAATATCTTTTGAAGCTTCTAATCTTCTAATCATTAATAAACCATCACCAGCCTTGGCTAAAGCTTTTGAAACGGTTTCGGCAGATTCAGCCTCACCTTCGGCTCTAATAACATTAGCTCTACGTTCCTGTTCAGCTCTTTCCACCAAAAATTTAGCTCTTTCAGCATCTTGTTGAGCAATTTGTTTTTGTTCGACGGCTTTAGTAAATTCTTTACCAAAAGTCATGTGGGTAATTGAAACATCTTCTAATTTAATGTTAAATTCATCGGATCTTTTACTTAATTCTTGTCTAATTCTTGCACTTACCACTTCTCTTTGAGTAATTAATTCGGCAGCATCGAATTGGGCAACAATACTTTTCAAAACTTCATTACCAATTGCTGGTAAAACTCTTTCATCATAATCTAAACCTAAAGTTTGATAAATTTTTGGTAAATTTCTAACTTCTGGACGATGTAACACTCTCAAGGTTAATGATACATTTTGTAAATCTTTTGAACCGGTAGTGGTGGCCATCACTTTTGGTTTGGTTCTAACATCATAGATAATTGCTCTTTGAAACCATGGTAATAAGAAATGGGTACCTTCGCCGATAACTTGTGGTTGAACCCCTTTCAAACGATCGAATATAACTGCACGTTTCCCACCTTCGACATCGTATATAGAAGCTTCACCTAGAGTGAAAGCTACACCGGCACCAATGGCGAGTCTTGAAGCAAGATTAGCAGCTCTTTGGGACATTTTAATGATTGATTAGAAGGTAAGGTAATGGTTGAATTGCCACTAAAGTTTGAAAAAAAAATTATAAATCCTTCCCCAAGTAAAGACCCGTACACTTTGTTCCTACACCCGTACAGTTTGTGTTTTTTTTTTTACAACCAATAGAGACATATTAGACGTTAAGATTAAATAATATACACAGTAAACAATATCTACAGCTTCCCAGTAATGCTGAAATCCATACTTAGCCAGCGATGATGCAAAAGATTAATTATCAATGAAATAAACAAGGGTCCAAGCAGCCCCGGCCGCCACCGAACCAATAAGAACCATTTGTATACCTTCGGTGAATTTTTTATTGGTACCACAATCTTCACCTAAAGAGATTGAGGTTTTAATAAAACCAAAAATGAATAAAGTAACAATCATGACAATGACTGAAGCAATTAAGCCGGTTTCCACTATATGACAAAAAAAATAAGGAATTAAAGGAATGAACCCACCCAAAAAGTAACTGGAACCAATGGTTAAAGCCGAAGTGATTTCTCTACCTTCAGCGGGTTCTTCTAAGCCTTTACCGAATCTAATAACAAAATCAATTAAATTTTTTGGTTGGGAATCTAAATCTTTTAAAAATGAGGCAATGGTTGATTCTGAAGCCCCTAGATCTAACATGATTTCAGCAGCGTCTTGATTAATTGTTTCTGGTTTTTTGAAAAATTGTAATTTTTCCTTTTTAACTTCTGATTTATAGTAGTCCAATTCTGATTTGGCAGCTAAATAACCACCAAGACCCATCGATATGGATCCAGAAACTAACTCGGCCATACCACCAGTTATAACAATCTTGGTTGAACCCAACGAAGATAACCCGGCAGTTAATGCAAATGGAACAGTTAATCCATCCGATAACCCAATAATGATATCCGACATAACTCTTGGGTCAAATTTGGTGAAAAACCCCTTTGCTTCTTCATCCTCTTCCTCGTTATAATCGTTGGACTTGACCGCATTCAATATAGCTTCTTCGTTTGCCGATTGTTGGGCACGATCAGGATTATCGGTGGCACCATATGGCGATTGATTTTGATTTAGTAAATGATCAACATGCTCCAATTCATCGTCGGATTTGGTTCTCTTCAATAAAGCACCAATGCTATTCTTGATACCTACTAATGACATCTTCTATAATTATGATAAAAAGGAGTATTCCAATCGCAAACTGACAAATTTCAGTATTTGTGTTGAATTTAATACAAAAAGTAAAATGTAAAAATGTATGGGTGTTTTTTCTAAACTCTGCCAACGGGGGGTAGTAACTCTGTTTTCTGCGATTGTTGTCTTGCTCCTTTGTTAGGGGTCCTTTAATAGACGAATGGTAAATACTTATTAAACAAAGAAGAGATGTTAATTCGAAAAACAGAATTTTTGAAAGAACAAAGCGATGTAATTTTATATTTATATTTATAACCTCATCACAGTAATTTTATTACTGAAAAAAAAGAAAAATTCAACGAAAAGCGTTGCAAAATCAAAACTAAGGGTTCCCCTTTCGTTTTTTGTTCTCCGTTTGCGGATGGTTTGTTAAGGTGCACGGGTGCGCCGGTGGTTGCTTACCAATTGGTGCGCTCTGATTGGCTGATCTCTTGTACGAGGGTATTTGTATTGTATGTCTCGTAGGTGTTGATGTTAATTATTTATGCATTTAGGTGTTGGTGTATTGATGTTAATTCGTTGATTTATGCATTTAGGTGTTGGTGTATTGATTTATTAATGTATTGATTTATTAATGTATTGATTAATGTATTGATTTATTAATGTATTGATT
>NW_017963732.1:439177-448590 GCF_001661395.1 Hyphopichia burtonii NRRL Y-1933
ATTAATGTATTGATTTATTAATGTATTGCTTAATGTATTAGAGTATTAATGTATTAGTGTATTGATTAATGCATGAATAATGTATTAATGTATTGATTCATGTATCGTATTGGGGGCTTGCTCTTCATACGAAGGATTTCCAGCTCCTGACGACTAGGATATCACCACAAATCACATGAGGGTGATCGATAGTACGGTTGCGAATTTTGCAGCCGTATGCTCCAAGCTATAAAACAATACTTAGAGCTCCAGTCACCTAGTTTCGTTCTAAGATTAAAAAGTACATCTCGTCGTCCCAGCTATAATTTCATCGCCACTTTTGTCGCTGGCATTAACTCTCTTTTCAAATAGCTTTCGGCATCAAACACGTCTGTACACAGTTATTCCCAATTATGACTGATTGCTGCTGAATACTCCGGACCTTCCTGTTTGAAGTATAAGCATTTAGGTTCTTGGTTTCATTCCAAAACTTCTCGTATACCAGAATATATATGAGGCAGATCAGACCGTGCATCCACATAGGTTCAACACGGGCACCATCACACGCAAAAAGAATAACCATTCAACCAATACTAAATAAAACCAATAGTAGTATATTTCTTTGGTCCACGGAGCTATCTAATGAGCTATCTTCAGCTGTACTTCAAAGAGCTATCTTCAATCAGCTATAAAGTAGTCGCTCAATGAAGTAGTCGCTCAAGTCACCATTAGAGTTCTCTCATTCCCTCCCGTGATGTCTATTTACATAATATATACAAGTATTTCTTATCCCACCAATCCCGTCCATGCACTTCTCTGCACCCCCTAACCATAGCAGACCATAGCAAAGCCTCCAACATGCTTCAGTTAAAAATCCGCCCGAAACCGCTCAAAGTTTTCTTCAAAGACCACCTATTCAACTTATCTACCCATGTCTAATTTCTCGACATGAAAAGCGCCTGGTTAGCTCAATGGCTAGAGCGTGTGACTTTTAATCACAAGGTTGCGGGTTCGACCCCCGCATCGGGCTTTTCTTTTTGCCAATTTTTTCAACTACGGTGAACTCCTCCAAAGACGACTGAGGTGTTCGGGGATTGAGCAGAACTAACCCCGAAGCCACCACAATGAAGTGGGTGTCCGATCGGGTTTTAGTCGTCCTTCAGCCTTTTAAAGTATAACCGGTAATGTAAGATTACAGTACAATCCGATTTGATGGGGGGAGCACTCCGACGAAGGAACCGAGCAGATCCCCAGCCAACGCCCAGTGGCCACCCCGGACCCAGTGGCTAGATGGCCATACATTGCAAGCAGATAACAGCGTTATCTTCCACGGGTATAGCCAGGGAATGAGGTCATTCGACAGAATAATGGCAGCAGAACAAAAGTAAGAAAAGCACTACTTAAAACAGAGAAAAAAAACAGTGGGAAAAATTGACTCTGAGGAAAAACCAAAAAAAAAAAAAAAAAAAAAAAAAAAACCGAGTTAAAACTCAACGTCTATGACATAAGTAGACTTGAATTGGCACTGGTTTGAGGCTATTGACGTTTGAGATTAAGATATCCAGGAGATATTGTTATAGCGTTGGAGTATTAAAGGTATAGGTCAAGGATTAGACTAGTTAATTGTGTTACAAATTGCTGAGCAAATAAATTAAGGTTTTTAAAGTATATATACGATGGATCCAACTAATGATCCTAATTTCACACCACCATCATTGAATCGCAATATCGAGCCCACTGCTCCACTGTCAGAGATTCCAAGTAATGCACCAATCCAGCCATTTGTATTGGCCGACTTGGGGGATTCTGTTGATGCCCCACCACCGCATCCATCATTGAGTGAAGTTGGAGAAGATAAGAATAAGGAGAAAGGGTTGGAATCAAGGATTCCAAGAAAGCATACGGACTTGTCTACGTCGTCGAGTGAGGAAGAGGAAAACCATCCAGAGAAACCAATCAATAAAGGAGGTAAGTTAATATTACCACCAACCGCTAAAGTTAGATCGTCACAAATTGCTGATTTAGAAGAAGTACCGCATGGAATTCAGAGACAAGCCAAAAGTTTAGATAAATATCAATTTCCAACTCATCGATTAGCCACCACCTTATCAGAAGACAATAAATATCCTTTAGTTATAGTTGCATGTGGATCATTTTCACCAATTACTTATTTACATTTGAGAATGTTTGAAATGGCATTGGATGCAATCAATGAACAAACCAAATTTGAAGTTATCGGAGGATATTATTCCCCAGTTAGCGATAATTATAAAAAACAAGGATTGGCCCCCTCGCATCATCGAGTTAGAATGTGTGAATTGGCTTGTGAAAGAACCAGTTCTTGGTTAATGGTTGATGCCTGGGAATCATTACAAAATAAATATACGAGAACCGCATTAGTGTTGGATCATTTCAATGAAGAAATTAATATTAAAAGAGGAGGAATAAGGGATTCAAATGGTGAGAAAAGAGGAGTTAAAATAATGCTATTAGCCGGAGGAGATTTGATTGAATCAATGGGAGAACCAGATGTATGGGCAGACCAAGATTTACATCATATTTTAGGAAAATATGGATGTTTAATTGTGGAAAGAACCGGTGCTGATGTTCGAAGCTTTTTATTAAGCCATGATATAATGTACGAACATAGAAGAAATGTTTTGGTTATTAAACAATTGATTTATAATGATATTAGTTCAACCAAAATTAGATTATTTATAAGAAGAGGCATGTCGGTTCAATATCTTTTACCTAATTCTGTTATTCGATATATTCAAGAACATAAATTATATATAAATGAAACTGAACCAGTTAAACAGGTCATGTCTGATAAAGCTGATTAAATAAATGTGTTTTGATGATAAAAATTGTAAATATTGTAAAAAATTGTAAAAATTGTAAAAATTGTAAAAAATGTGAAAAAATAGGTATACATTAACTAAAGATCAAGATGTTTTCGCAGTCTACACTAAATATTGCAAAATTACATATATTATATTCGATACCGTCTACTGATTCCTATCTAGGGTTTAGATCTTTCAATGAGTGCCCCAGGCCCAGTTGTATTTACACTCGGTGCTAGATTCTTGATACCATGAATAGACAGGTATAGTATCCAGTACTAAATATCGTCTCACTCTTGAAAAGAATACCTTCCCAGATTCGAAAAATAGCCTCCAATAACCTACCCAGAACTCAGATCATGTACACTAATGAGTGCCCATCCTTCCATTTGTATTTACACTCGGTGCTCCTTCTTCCACGAATGGATAGGTATAGTATTTAGACATTCTTAGAACCTGGAAGGGGATTTTTGAATGAAGATTCGTAACATAATAAAGCAAATGGAGCATCTTAAAATGATACTAGGATGCCCAAGGAGCAAATTTTCTTCGACGGCTCAGGAAATCTGTCTTCTTATATATATGGAGTATGAAATTATGATCGAGTACGATATAGTATATGGAGAATGACATAGTATTTGAGGAAGTACTTGATCAAATGAAGGATTTCGCAGCCGCAAGCAGTTACAACATTGAATCATTAATCCACTGGACGGTAAGAAATTGCATTTAAAAATGCATTTAAAGTAGTTGTAGAGAAAAGTGGATGGTGCTGTATCTGGAAGTAACCAAGGCCAGCCACTTCAGTTTGAATCATGTTCATTGGATGACTTCTGTGGTCTAGTAGACAAGTTCAAAATGGACAACCAAGGCACACGATTATTCTATGCATTGAAACCAAACTGAAGCACATGTTTATACCAAATTAAGCATTGCCTACTTCTATCCATTACCAATGGGATTTTCCATTATGAAAGTGTCTACGTATATAAACCTTACCGATATACTTAAAAAGGACGTCTATAAGTCTCAGTTTTATGCGAACGGTACATCGGCAGAGCTTCACGGTTCAACATACATGGATAAGGAGAGTGGGAGCTGGACAGTTTCGACCACAATTTAAATATTATCGGGTTATGTGGGTAGACCAGACCTCTATCGACCACATATATTTATACTATACATATAGACTTATGTTCCAGTATGGACGACCATGATATTAGCTAGATACCTACTAATAACTGATTATGGAGTGGATTAATTTATTATATAGATTGATCTTTTTGCTGTTAATCATGTTAGACCATGAATGGTTAGTCGAAGGCCGCTTCGACAAAAAATTTAAATATATATTACAAATTTGACTATAAATAATAAATATTCAGCTTATTACTTATTAAATACATTACTTTAAACACCAGTGGCTACAGCAACCCCGAAAACCCACTCTTTCGGGCCCGTCAATGAAAATTGGAAAATTTGCTTTGTGAGTAACATGGCCGTATAATGGCCTTGAATTCGAAACCGATGTCTACGGCCATATCCAGCATAAAGCATGATTACCCGTCCGATCAATAATTATTAAGCTGCTGAGAGCGATGCTGAGTACGTTAGTGGGAGACCATAATGGAAACCATCGTGCTGTAGACTTTCTTTTTTGCTACTGAAACCAATGAGCCAATGAGCCAATGAGCCAATGAGCCAATGAGCCAATGAACCAATGAACCAATGAACCAATGAACCAATGAACCCTGAGAGCGTTAGGGATTGGGAACACTGAGAGAACACTGAGGGCGGTGTGAGCGCCGAGATCGAAAATATTCGAGATATTCGATAAGGCTGCGAGATCAATGCGGAACAATGCTACAAACAAAGTAGGACAATTAATATATTAATTAATACTAAACCGAAGTAAAAAATTTAGACGAAAGGGTAATTAGAAAGCAGTAAAGAAAAATACAGAAACTTTTTATAAACGAAAAAAGAAAAATGAAAGATAAAACCAAACCAAATGACATTAAATTAAAAAATAAACTAAAGTTGATAAACTAAAAGTTAAAAAGCTTAGAATAAAGCAGCGGCAACGGCGGCAACACCAGCGGCAACACCAGCAACGTTTCTAGCGGCACCAGCTTCGTAAGAAGAAACTTCAGCGGTGGTGGCTGGAGCAGAAGAGGATTCGGCAGCTAAGGTGGTTGGTTGAGAAGAAGAAGCTTCAGTGGTGGCTGGAGCAGAAGATTTTGGAGCTTCAGTAGAGTGTTCACATTCGGTACAAGCTAAAGTAGAAGTAGAAGTAACGAAATCAGTGGTGTAAGAAGTTGGAACAACACATTCTTCAGTAACAGTTAAAGTGGTGGCTTCAGTAACGTGAATGGTGGTTGGAGCACATTTGTTTTCTTTACAAGTAGTGATGGTAACTTCGGTGGAGTATGGACAGTAAGTGGTGTAACCAGTAACGGTAACATCGGTGGTAACGGTGGTATCGTTAGTGTAAGCGGCTAAAGAACCAGCAACTAAAGCGGAGGTAGCGAGGATAGATGAGAATTGCATTTTTGAAATATAAGCGAGTGTATTGAATAAAGAATTAGAAAAAAAAAATATGAACCCAAGGATATTGGATCTGGTTACATTTATATACAATAAATTTTAAGGCTTCATCATTTCGTAAAAAAATTGTAAGGGCAATTAACTCATTCCATTCCAAATAGTTCGATGGAAAAAAGAAATTCCTCCCATTCTATTACTAAATTAAACAAATAAACAAACAAACCGATTTTTTGGGGGAACGTCGAGGTTTGTTTCCCAATCGTTTGTTATTGTTACCATTGTTTGCAATCAGTTATTTATAGTAAAGATGCCGTGCAAATAATGAGTGGTCTTGTGAGCGCTACCGTTTTCAGAATGGGGCCTACCCCTTTGGGGAAGGTGCCCGACACCGCCTGCCAAAAGGGGCAGGCAGGTCAGACAATTTCACGCCGCTGCCAGCACAAAACCAGCGGGAAACCCAACACACAAAAAGGACGAAGTGAAAACAGGTACAAAAAATAATTGCATGTTCCAAGAACAATTCTGAATCGGGGGGCGGCGGCCGCATCGGGACACCAGAGGTTAATTATAGATTCCGGAAGGGCACGGTCACGTGCAGCGCTCCCGGGGGATCTAGATATATATAGATGCATCAACAAGATGGCCGCTCAATCAATAAATGCGGTCGTTGGTGCAGCCATGGGGGAAGTGCCAGGGTAGATAAGCCCATGTTTTACGAGGACCGGACCCACCGCTCGTCTAATCGTAAATTGACAGGATGAAATGACACTAGTGGTATTTGGGAATTACCCTTTTGGTGGGACCCACCGTGTGGGAACCACCGTGTGCCCACCACATTCCGATAGCATTTAGTAGCGGAGCAGGAGCAAGTTGGTGAGCTCACACTTGCGCGACGGGATGAACGGGTGTTTTCCAGGGTCACTTACTCCGATTGGTGAGAGGGGTGTATTTACCACTTTGGTGTTTTTTTTTTTTTTTTTTTTTTTTTTTTATTTTCTAAATGTACGGAGGTTTTCCTTGGTCCGTACATCTAGTATATAATCTACTAACGCGTTGTAGTATAAGCAGAAGACTACTTCACCAAGGATGAAGCCGTTTGCCAATTATCGGATATGTTTCACTGCGGTTCCGATTGACCAGAGAAATGTGATGATTTCCCAGTTGGAGGCATTGGGAGGCAAGTACTACCCGGATCTAATGACCGACGTGAACATCTTGGTGGTTGGTAATAAAGATACTCCCAAATATAAATACTGTGTTAAGAATCGAAATGATATAATCTTCATTAATTTTAAAGCGATTCCGTCCATATACCAGAGTTGGTTGAATGACAATAATCAAACCATCAATAATTTTTTAGAAAAAACCTTTGAAAATTATTCAATATGTATATCCAGATTAAACCCCACCAACTCGGTTGATTTACAGCTTGAAAAATACCCCCATCGAACCAAATACGTGAAATACTTGTATGAGTTCACGTCGCTTTCGAGCTTCGTTAATAATAATGGTGGCGAGGCCACCGATGTATTAAGAAGTTCCATCAGTATTAATATATCAACCGAATTATCGGGTAAACGATATCAAATGTCCAATAAATGGAATATCCCCACAGTGCATCCCCTTTGGATCATAGACTCGCTCGAAAGAGGAGCGTCATTACCGGTGGATGACTACATAATAACCCTGGAGACCACCGAATTAAACGGATGCAATATCTGGGATCAATTAACTAAACGGGAAGAAAATAAATCCGATAAACCATTAAAGAAAAGAATCGATGTTTGGAACTCAATCATGATAAATAATGAATACAAACCAAAACAATCTTCGTGGGACGAAAGCGAGGAGGAAGATGAAGAACCCACCCCGACTAAAATAGAATCAACTAAACTAAAATTGTTTTCTGGTTTGAAGTTCCTAATAATTGGTTTCACCAATCATCAAATTAAATTATTGACCAACGTCATCACGTCAAACGACGGGGAAGTTAATACTACTCAAGAAAACGACGAAACGATCACTCACATCTTAATCCCGTATAATTCCTGTTTAACCAATTCGTCTTTCAAAAAAATCCCCGGATTCTACAAAGAAAAAATTAACGATCGGAAAATCCTAATTATAAATGAATGGTTTATCGAAAGATCGATTTTTTATAAAAAAATCGTTCATGATAATTGGTCAGTTCCTTTCAAATCAATAACTCCTTCCAATCAACCTTTGGAAATTTGCATTAGTGGATTCACCGGTATAGAATTATTACATATCCCTAAACTAATAGAATTATTAGGCTTCAAATACTGTGAAACCCTCAATTCTTCTAAAAATTTATTAATCATCAATATTAATCTTTTCAAAAAAAAATTAATTTCAAATAGTCAACTCTTCAATTACAAATCAGATATCATCAATTGTCCCACTTATAACGATTCAGATAAAAGTGTTTCTCTACTTTCTTCAACAAATAAAATCAACGCCGCTAAAAAATGGAATATCCCAATTGTGTCCCTAAGCTATCTATGGGAAATTCTATCTAAATCAAATGGTAAGAAAAAACTAATTTTACCCGATTTATTCGATTTGAATTGGTGTATTTTCGCTCCTTTGAATTTAAATAAACCAACTACTCTACTAGAATTTGCTAGAAACTTAAGCGGTGACGATTTTAAAACCCAGTCCATGCCTTCTTTACCTTCTCCTAGAAAATCAATCAAAAACTTACAGTACGGTAAACTATCCACTTCTTCTTCGTCAATCAATTCTAAATTGGCCGAAGCAGCTCAAAATGACGACCCGGAAATATCCATCAACGAAGACCCGCCTACTCAAGTTGGATATCAGGATCTAAACTCGGTTAAAAGCAACCAAGAACTACTTAAAAAGCTAAGTGACGATCCCCCGAAAAAGAAAAGAAGGCGCTGACTTCTCTCTCTATATATTATATATTAAATCAATAACTGAATACCTGGTTGCAAAATATATTGGCGATTATATAATCCAAAATGATCACGTGAGCAACACACAAAAACCCATACACCGCTCATCGAAGGTTCTCTCAAATTCGTTGCTGTGTGCAGGAAAAATGAAAGGAAAAAAAAAACTTAGTCGTGTGAATGGCCATATTACTCCAGCAAGGGTAAATCTCCACCCGGCACTACACTGGTTGGATTGCCCAATTGACCATTTGACGTTTAATTGAGCACTGGAAACCGAGCAGGCAACACCGAGCAGGCAGCAGTGAACTCTGAGGTGCAATCGTGGAACTACATGGAATTGTGTGGAACATGGAGGTAACTATCATCACCGGATCAGCCCCGTGCCTGGGTAAATTGAGTCACGCATCGCCTGACTGTGTGCAGTCCCCATACAATAAAGGGATGCTGAAAAAAAAAATTTTTTTCTTCACTTTTTTTTTTTGTTTTGTTAGTGTTTCTATCGCAATTCGCCTTCCTGAAAAACTTTTATAAAAAAGGCTACGTCTTCCCAATTTTACAAATTATCAAATTTTTTCTTTCTTCATCTAACAACTTATTACAAAATGGGTAAAGAAAAACAACACGTTAACTTAGTCGTTATTGGTCACGTCGATTCCGGTAAATCTACTACCACCGGTCACTTAATTTACAAGTGTGGTGGTATCGATAAAAGAACCATTGAAAAATTCGAAAAAGAAGCTGCTGAATTNGGTAAAGGTTCTTTCAAATACGCTTGGGTTTTAGATAAATTGAAGTCTGAAAGAGAAAGAGGTATCACTATTGATATCGCTTTATGGAAATTCGAAACTCCAAAATACCATGTTACCGTTATTGATGCTCCAGGTCACAGAGATTTCATCAAAAATATGATTACTGGTACTTCTCAAGCTGATTGTGGTATCTTAATTATTGCTGGTGGTGTTGGTGAATTCGAAGCNGGTATCTCTAAAGATGGTCAAACCAGAGAACACGCTTTATTAGCTTACACCTTAGGTGTTAGACAATTAATTGTTGCTGTTAACAAGATGGATTCCGTTAAATGGGACAAAAACAGATTCGAAGAAAT
>NW_017963732.1:448606-486326 GCF_001661395.1 Hyphopichia burtonii NRRL Y-1933
AACTTCGTTAAGAAGGTTGGTTACAACCCTAAGACTGTTCCATTCGTTCCAATTTCTGGTTGGAATGGTGATAACATGATCGAAGCCTCCACTAACTGTCCATGGTACAAAGGTTGGGAAAAAGAAACCAAAGCTGGTAAATCTACNGGTAAAACTTTATTAGAAGCTATTGATGCTATTGAACCACCAACCAGACCAACTGATAAACCATTAAGATTACCATTACAAGATGTTTACAAGATTGGTGGTATTGGTACTGTGCCAGTCGGTAGAGTTGAAACCGGTGTTATCAAACCAGGTATGGTTGTCACTTTTGCCCCAGCCGGTGTTACCACTGAAGTTAAATCCGTCGAAATGCACCACGAACAATTAGCTGAAGGTAACCCAGGTGACAATGTTGGTTTCAACGTTAAAAACGTTTCCGTTAAAGAAATTAGAAGAGGTAACGTTTGTGGTGACTCTAAAAACGATCCACCAAAAGGTTGTGACTCTTTCGATGCTCAAGTTATTGTCTTGAACCATCCAGGTCAAATCTCTGCTGGTTACTCTCCAGTTTTAGATTGTCACACTGCTCACATTGCTTGTAAATTCGACACTTTAATTGAAAAAATTGACAGAAGAACCGGTAAAAAATTAGAAGAAAACCCTAAATTCGTCAAATCCGGTGATGCTGCCATTGTTAAAATGGTTCCATCTAAACCAATGTCTGTTGAAGCTTTCACTGACTACCCACCATTAGGTAGATTCGCTGTCAGAGATATGAGACAAACCGTTGCTGTCGGTGTTATCAAAGCTGTTGAAAAATCTGACAAAGCCGGTAAAGTTACTAAAGCTGCCCAAAAAGCTGCTAAAAAATAAGCTAATTAATTAGTTTGTTTAGTATACTTTTAATATATATTTTTATTAATAATTGTTATGCTTGTAGTTAAATATTGTAGTTAAACGTGTGTACGGACGTTATTTTTTTTTAAGATGAAACGGTTTCTGCAGGAATCGGCTACCCAGCCTTTCGAGTAGATGAAATTTATTCGGTGAAGACCATTCACTTTTCCATCATCAACCAACCATGATAGCTGATAGAGGCGCTCCCTTGTTTGATTCGGGGAATACTAGAGATTATAACCATGCCACAGACTCTAATTATAAGAAACTTCGAGCTGAAGCAGACGCATTATACGATAAACGTCATAAATTGAGTCAACAACTGCAACTGGCTTATAAACTGGGAGATGGAGCTAAAGCTCATGAACTAAGTGAAAAACTGAAGAAAATATTGGAACAAGCAGAAGCTAAAAACAGGCAAGCCGCTGAATACGTTTTCCGAGAAAATAATTCTGATAGTGCTGAAGATGAGATTGATTTACATGGATTATACGTTAATGAAGCGATTTTTTTTTTACAAAATCGTATTGCTAATTCGATAAGAACAAACCAGTCTCATTTAAGAGTTATTGTTGGTAAGGGATTACATTCGAAGAATGGGGTTGCTAAAATCAAACCAGCAGTCGATGATATGTGTGATGAATGTAATTTAAGACATCGAATTGATCCAAATAATTCTGGAGTTTTAGAAATTGATTTATCTAATACTCATGAAAACCAAATTCCATCAAGCTGGAATTCTCATGGTGCTGGTGCCACTATTAATCAACCTCAACAAGCTTATCATGGTAATGCTGGTCCTCAATACCATCAACAACCTCAAAATAATCAATACCATCAACAACAACAACCTTTCAAGACTGGTAATACTATTGTTGATTTGTTGATTAAAGGATTATGTATGTGTCTCAATAGTAAATAGACTGTATAACTACAAGGTAAGAAATGTATAATATAATATTATTATCTAAACAAATGAATAATCAACAAGCACAACCAGAATTTTCATTTTCTAAATGAATATTAATTGCATCATTATAATCATCATTGATATCATTACCATTTGCATCATTCAATTCTTCTTGTTGTAAAGCCATTTTAGCAATAACTTCAAAAGCAGTTTCAACATTAATTGAATCTTTGGCACTAGTTTCAAAAACTGGATAATTTATTCCTCCTAATTGATTATTAGTTATATTAATTAATTTTTTCTGTAATGAAGGTATTTTCTTCAGATCATCAACATCAATCTTATTACCTATTATAATGAATGGGAAATCCTGAGGGTTACCAACATTTGATTGTACTAAAAATTCATCTTTCCAACTAGATAAATTATTTAATGATTTTTCATTAGTAACATCATAACATAATACACAACAATCTGCTCCCCTGTAAAATGCAACTCCTAAACTTTGAAATCTTTCTTGTCCTGCCGTATCCCAAATTTGTAATGTAACCGATTTATTATTATCAATTTTAATCTCTTTAGTTAAAAAATCAGCCCCAATAGTTGCTTTATACTGTTGGCTAAACTTATTATTAACAAACTGTTGCATCAACGAAGTCTTTCCAACTCCCGAATCCCCCAATATGATCACTTTCAACAACGTCTTCTTTCTGCCCGACATCTTTATCCTTGATTAAAAGAAGGCTCTAGCCATTCCTTTCCTTAATTGACCTTTTTTCTGACTCAAGTCAAAACACCCACACCCGTACACCCACACTAATTTTAATCCAACAATTATAACCAGCCCAACTACAATCACCGGTCCCCATTACAATTGCAAATTGGGTCATACTACACTTTGCAAACCTCGCTATCAAACATTGTTTGACGTCTTTGATACTTTGGCAAGCAGATTGACTTGGGAAAACCGGTGGAAGCAAGTCGGGTCACGTGCACAGGCTTAAATATTTGCTATTACTAAAAGAATAAAGCAACCATTAATCCACAGTTACTACCCAACGGACATAGTACTAAATAAGTAATAATGTTAACGGTTAATGGGCATTTGAGAATGACAACAATTCAATTTTTTTTTTAAATGACTTGATCGAAGGATATAAATAGGAAGTGAAATTTCCGAATTTGCCATTTCGGAAACATTCGTCTGCCCCTAATTCTTCACGTTCGAGATCATGTCTAACTTAACTACTTCAATTCAATTGACTCAGAATTCCAAGTACAAATTGAGTAATGGGTACCAAATTCCAGTTGCTGGGTTTGGGGTTTATACCGTTCCAGAAGGCGAGACTTTTGAATTAGTCTATGAAGCCTTGGTGCAAGGGTATCGTCATATTGATACTGCCTATTTTTATAAAAATGAAGAAGAGACTGCTCGTGCCATTCATCAGTTTTTAAAAGACAATGCTCATGTTAAACGTGAGGATATTTGGTATACCACCAAATTGATGAATACGACTAATGGTTACGAAAACACTGTTAAGATAGTGGAAGAAACTGCCGCAAAAGTGAAGAAGTATATTGATTACGTCGACTTGTATTTAATTCACAGTCCCAAATCGGACCGAGAAACCAGATTGGGGACATGGAAAGCATTGCAAGAATACGTTGGCAATCCTTCCAATAAAACATTGAATATACACTCGATTGGGGTTTCTAACTATGGTATCAAGCACTTGGAAGAATTGCTTAATTGGGATGGATTGTTGGTTAAGCCAGTGATTAACCAGTTAGAATTACATCCTTGGTCTCCTCAATTGAAATTACGTGAATACTTGGTTAAACATCATATCTTGGTAGAAGCCTATTCCCCATTGACCCAAGGAGTCAAATTAAATGACCCGGAATTATTACAATTGGAACACACTTATAGAATCCCCAAAGCAGAAATATTATTAAAATGGTCCTATCTACAAGGGTTCATCGTTTTAGCTAAAACCGCTAAAAAGGAACGTATTGCTCAAAACTTGAATGTCTTACCAAAAGAACCTAATACCCAGGATGCTCTAGACGTAAGTTCTCACTTGGGTAAAGTCGACTTGGATATCAACATTCTTGATGCTTTAAATAAACCAGACTCCCACGAAATCTGTACTTGGGGCGGTGAAGACTCTACTTTATACGAAGACCCAAAATAAAATAAATAACTCCTTTTTGTATTTTTGCAGCCTATTTGTAAATCACTTTTATATCTTTTTCTCTCTGGCACCCAATAATGAATATCTTGTATCCATTACTACCAATAATGGTCCATGGTTTGTTTATTCCCAATCGTTTGGCGTATAAGGGGAACGATCGGGTAAACATTTTTTTGGTGGATAAGGCTGTAAATCCGTATTTGACTCCAACTAAAAACCTCCAACAGCCATTCATCCATAAAGATTAATCAGGTATATCTTAGTTATTTTGCTAAAGCATTACATTGGGATTAGTCAAAAAATTAGGTCCAATAACTAATCTATTAGTCAAAGGTGCCTCAGTAGCAATTCAGGCGCATTCCCGCTTCACATGAACCCTTTATAAATATATATCTATCAATCTACGATTATATTTCAACTTATTATTCAATTATTCGACTAGGTATTCAGCTATCAACTAAGTATTCAATTGAGTATTTAAATAAGTATCTCAATTATCAATTATCAATCGATTATATTCATTATGGCTCCTAAAACCGCAATTATCATTTACTCCCTCTACCAACATATTGCAAAACTTGCAGAATCAGCCCATTCTGGTATCAAGGCAGCCGGAGGCTCCTCCACCATTTACCAAGTCCCAGAAACCTTGCCTTCAGATATCTTGAAACGCTTGAATGCTCCTGAAAAACCCGATTACCCAATTGCAAACCTTGACACTTTGAAGGACTACGATGCTTTCCTCTTCGGAATCCCTACGCGTTACGGGAACTTCCCAAGCCAATGGAGAAGCTTCTGGGACGGTACTGGATCGCTTTTCGCTACCGGTGCTTTACACCATAAACCTGCTGGTCTCTTTGTTTCTTCCGGTACTTTGGGTGGTGGTCAAGAAACAACCGCAATTAATGCCTTATCCACTTTGGCCCACTTGGGTCTCATCTACGTTCCCTTGGGCTATCTGCACGGTAAGTTTAACGACTTGAATGAAGTTAGAGGTGGTTCTGCTTGGGGTGCCGGTACTTTTGCTGCTGGTGATGGTTCTAGACAACCCTCAGAGCTTGAATTGGAAGTTGCAAAAATTCAAGGCCAACAGTTCTACGAAGCTATCAAGAAGTTCTAACCTTATATAGAATTTATAAGATATATATAAGCTGATTAAGATATTTAGAAGATGTATGTAAGATATATGCCTGTATTATAGGAAAACCACCCATACACCAAAGACAAAAGGGGGCTTTCCCACGACCTTTTTCCGGGACTAAAAGATAAAAAAACACCAACGAAAGAATTTTCAACTAGATTGGAGTATCATTTTTATCAAACATGTCTAAGAATAATAAGCCAATAAGGCAAGAGTTCATTGCCAAAGTGCGTTATATGAATAACTTACCACCACCACCTTTGAATCCCACTTTTTTACAATATAATTTAACTGAAAGAAAATCGATAAATCAAGAAAATGATGAATTAATGACTTCATTATTTAGAAAAGAAAATTTCAAATCATATATTCAACAAATTGATGAAGAATATGGACTTAATATGAACTTGGTCAATAATACTGGTTATTTGGATAATGATGACGATTCGGTAATATATAATTTTAAGAATTCCAATGGAGATGAAAATATACAATTACATCCCAAAGATCGAGCCTTATTAAGAGATGCAGGTATTGGTAATGTATCAAAGTCAGAACCAGGAGTATCATTTTTAAGAAGAACTGAATACATTTCAGAGCGTCAATTACCAAAGATTGAAAATGAAATAAAAGATACCAAAGAATATGAAATTGAAAGTAAAAAACAAGATAATCATGATCCAGACTCTCAATTAGCAGCTGTCGAACAAACTTTTGATCAGGCTCAAGAAACTTTGAATGATTTAAGTAAATTAAAACATCCGAAAAAGAAGAATTTAAAAGCAGTTTCAACTTGGTCTCTTCTACCAGATACTTCAATGATGGATTCAAAATTTTTATCGGTAAAATTTGCCGGTTCTGCTTCAATTCAACGTGAGTTACAAGCCATTAAAAGACAGGAAAAGGATAATTATGATGAAGATTTCCATAAAAATTCATTATTATCAACCATTTATAGACCAATTACCTCTGAAGATGGTGAGTGGATATCATTATATCAATTAGAAGATTCTAAAAAAGCATTAGAATTAAAAGAAAAACTCAATTCAACCGAACGTGAACGCCCAGTCAATTTATTGGATGAAGAAGATAAAGATTTGGAAGAATTCAAATTCAAACATTTTAAAAATTATGATATGCATTATAGTAAATATGCAAAACCATATGAGGAATTGGCAATCAAATTCATACCAAATGGTGGAGATAACTCCAAAAAAAGAAAAGCTGCATTATTTTATCCAGTATCTGGACGTATTAACTTGAAAAAACACAGAGCTTCTACCAATACTGAAATCAATAGATTTTTAAGAGATAGTACTGTTGACGCAATTAACTTCAAATTAAGAGAACCAAATACTAATGAATTAAGACAAATGGATAATATGAGATCAGAATTTGATCCTATGGAATACGAAGGTGAAGAAGAAGAAGAACAAGAGGAACAAGAAGAAGAACAAGATGATATCGCTCAAGAATTCGATGAAGCTACCCAAGCTGAAATGAATTAAAAAAAAAAAGAATTTAATTTAAAATTTGTATTATTAATATACGTACTTAAACAATTATACATTGGCCATTTTTATCTTTGGATTTACTTTTTGGTTTATCTTTTAGTTTATCCTTTGGTTTATCCTTTGGTTTATCCTTTGGTCTATCTTTAATTCTACCAGTGAAAGAATGCTTTTTAGATAATTTTTTCTTGTTCTTATCATTTTCAATAGTTTTTGATTCAATAGTTTTTTTATGATTTAATTTGGCCTGTAGTTCTTGAGCCATTCTTTGATCTTCTTCTTCTTGTAATTGCTTGATTAATTTATAACTCTCATCATTTTCATCATTCATAACATCAAAAGTATCATCACCAAATGAAGGAATGAAATCCCCGGTGAAAAATAAGTCATCTATCCCACTAACCGATATCAAGGATTGCCAAACAATTTTCTTATTTGAAGATTTATTATTAAATATAGCATCTGTTACCAAGATATAAAAATCATTATCACTTCTTTTATATAAAGTAACAAAATGATTATTACGAAAGAAGATTATAAAGTTATCAGTATTCAAATTTAAATTGAGCTTTTTCAATCCATTTTTAGTTAATTGAGTTTTATTCAATTCTAACCATTTTTCAACTAAATACTTATTAGAATCTTCACTCAATAAATAATCTTGAATCTTATCAAAAGTTTGTAGATCATTTAATATATCAACCAATTTCCCATAATCCCCATCGAATTTTTCATCGTTTACCTGATCTAAAATCCATCCATGTTTGAAAGTTAAGTGGAATTTCTTAAATAGTATACTTGCTAATTCATTAGATGGGAAATCTCCAGTGACAAGATTTGGATTAACGGTTAATCCAGTATGTAACAACGGCAAACTTTCTAATAGTTTATCGAGGGACTCTCCTTCCTTATCATCTATATCATCAATATCATTGAATACCAATAAAATATCTCCTAATTGTGATAGAAGTTTATCCATACTAGCTGAACCATCAACGTTATTCATTAAATATTTTTTCAAATTCCCAATACTTTCGAATATTCTTAGTTGATCATCCTCTTCTTTCTTATCGGGATTAGTGAAATCGGAATTTATTTGATAATTTCTATACTTAATCTCGTATTTTAGTATTAACGTATTTACCAAGGCAATTAATGGACATGGTCCATTGATATCTTGTAATAAAATTGGACTTTCATGTTCATAATCAGACCAATGAATCAACTTAACTTGGAACTTGATATCCTGATACTTGCTTTTCAATTCTTGAGTCATGACAAGGCTGCAATGACTACTTGTCCGTATATACTCAAATCTGGGGAAGTTGTGAATATCTGCTGGAGTTCTCACTATCAACGATTTTTTTTCCTCTCTATTTTTCTTACATCAAAGTCTTTTGGAATACCCAAGAGATCCGTTTGGTCTTTTATAATCGTTAGACCATAACAAAAAAATGACCCAGAGCCAAACGGAGCCTACCGTTGGGGCAGCGTAGTACAAAAGAGGGTGAACAAAAGCCGAGAACAGTCAAAAAAAGGTGCCGTCAACGATTTTTTATTGATCTTAACGTTTTTACAAAGACGATTTATGATTGTTTACCTAATCTTCGCTTATGTTTAGTAGAAAGTGTAAAGTATAAACTGTCAATTATATCATGAATTAAAAGAGAATAAAACATATTTAAAAATCACTGATAAATATAAAGATTATTAAAAAATTAAAGAATAAACCAACGCAAGAACAGAAAATAAACCTAAACCTAAGGTGACATTACATTTTAAAGTTTCCAAACTAACAATTTGTTTAATTTGGTCATCGATATTATTTCTTTCCAAGATGAATTTAGTAATTGGGGATTGAGTTAAAGTAGCAGTTTTTGGAATAGTTTCCGAAGTAGGATACATTTTTTCACAAAATTGTTCAATTTCCCCTAATTTAATACCAATTTTTAAATAGTTTGGATCACGAACTGAAGATTTATGATTAATAATTTTAACATAATATCTGAAAACATTAACAACATCAGGTAAGGTTCTTGAATTAAGAATTAAATTACAAGTAGTACCTTTTCTAATTTTAACATTTGAATGTAAAACTTTTGGATTATTATAAATGGTTGCTAAAGTAGCAATTGCCATAACTTGAGGAATAGCACAGAAATTGAAACAAGAAGGGTCTTTAACTAAAGATAAGTAAGTTAAAACATCGGTAACGTGATTTAAAGCATTAAGAACTAAATCATTGATACAATATAACCCTTGAGTTTCTGATTCAATTGATTGATCTTTATGAAATGAGGTTAAATCAGAAGTATATTTTGACCAAGTTTCTTTTGGCCAAAAAGATCTCCCATCTTCTAAATCTTCATGATAATCTCTAATGATATTAGTTTTTTGTAAGAAAAGACCCATGGATTCAGATTTAGCAAAATTATCTTTAATAACTTCATCATTGGCAAAGTTTGCTGAAACCATTAACTTGGTTAACCCTTCTCCGACTAACCCGGCAACGTAATGACAGTATAAATCATAATCTTTATTCGTAGCAACCCCCTGAGTATTGAAATTTTCATCCAAGATATAATCAGCCATACCATTACCCATTTCATTAGTAATTTTTTTAATAATATCTTGATAATGGTCCTTCAATTTATGATACTCTGCCAATATAACATCAAACTCCACCAAAACCACCCTATCCTTTTCACCCAATGCATTACCATCAAAAGTCCAATCTTTTAAACTCAATTTTTCATGGAAACTTCTCAATAACGGTACTTTAATTTCCGGGTCAATGGACATATCATCCTCAACGGTATCCAAAGCCCTCAACACAAGATAAAAGATCATGATTGCATCCTTCAACTCGGGATTCAATTCCTGAATCACTGCTGCAAACGAACGTGAAGTCTTATTAAGAAGCTCGTAGCATCTCTTCAAACTGGGCCCCAACTTATTTACGTCTTGAGGATGAAATGGTTTTCTAAACCAGAACAATTGAATGACTGCTCTCAATTCACTGGGATGCGAAAGCAACTGTGTGGCCTTACCCATGGTCAAGTATCGGAATATACAATGAAAAGTCGTTGAAAAAGCTGTTAAAAGAAGTTCGCTTCAATCGAATGGATTTTTTTTTTTTTGTTTTGACTGGAACTTTTGGCGTTTTTTATTTTTTATTTTTTTTTTTTGTTAAATTTTTCATTTCATCTCTAAACGAGCAGCCTTACATAATCTTATACGATAACATCCTTCCCGTATATACAACTCTATAAGTTAATTACTTACCGTTTTCGATTTTTTCAAACCATTTTCTGGCGGCCTTGATGTTTTCAAGCACCACCAATTCCTCATGGCTGCTGACGTAGGTGGAGTCAGTCAATTGTTTGTCTTTCAAAACAATCATGATGAATAGGTTATCGGTTAGGATATCGATGTAGAAATGGGTACCGTTTGAGCCTCTGATAACCAAGTTATGGAAGTTTGTTCTTAATTTTGATATTGACTGCTTGTAGGTTTTGATAATGTTTGAAATTTTTTCAAATCTTTTTGGATCTAGGGTTTCTTCATCTTGCAAGTCCGGTTGCTTTTGTTGTTTAATTGAGGAGGTGGACGAGATGACTAGAAAAGTTGTTTTTTCAAAGAGAATGATTTCTTCGGCATCTAAGATTTGATTGAATTTGATTAAGTTGTTATTGAAAAGATTCATATTTGGAATTAAAGAACAAACAATTTGAGACCAGGCTTTGTATAACGATTCATCCCAGATGGAAGTAGGGAAGCCCACCAATTTGAATTGGAAAGGATTGGATATATTTTGTAATTTCTCCATCATCATTGAAAATAGTTCGTCTCTTTTGTCAATTTGAACCAAATCCATTTTATGGAGTAATATGAAAATTTTGGCATCTGGACTGAATTTTTGTAAATTAGTTAATGATTTAACGAAAATTTCCATATCCTTTTTAATCGACTTGGACTCAACATCGAAAACATGAATCAACACTTGCACCATCTTGAATATATGGTCTTTTTGAGATGAAAAGTAATTATCCATAAACACATCTTGTCCACCACAATCCCATAAATTAAGCGTCATATTTCCCAAAAACCTTAGGTGGGAATGCTCAACATCGATGGTGGCACCTAATCGTCTTGTATCAAAGGCAGAATAATTCAGAAATATTATTGACCTCATCGATGACTTCCCGGAACCGGAACGTCCCATCAACAAAAGCTTCTTTCTGGATGACATTGGGGTATGCTTTTGGTACTGGAAAAAGAATCAGAGCAAACGTATTTTTTTAAAACCCTTTGAGTTTTCTCTTTGTATCAATTAATGTTTCAAGTAAACAAAAGGTAACACACCGTATGAACGTGATGACTTCAACAAATGCTGGTTCTTTGCTTTGTATTGACAACTGAAAAGATGAATAATACTAAACTGGACTTTATTCTGCTTTTTTTCATTTGTTATCATGAAAATTTGGTGTACGGAAAAAAATTGCACCATTGACATCCTCATTGTATCTGATAACACTATACTAGCATTCTGATAGACTGTTAGCATTCGGATAACACTATTCGGTAGTGAGTTTCTGTAGTCTTGATATGTGCTCGGTGGTTGTACTCTGCTTGGAACTGTCACTTCCTTGAATGGGATTTAAACGTATATAGCTGTTATGAAGATTCATGTAGATCGTACAATGGTATAAAGATATCATAAAATGTCATGAAGATGCCAATAAGGTTTTGTGAAGATGCCAATAAGGTTTTGTGAAGATGCCAATAAGGTTTTGTGAAGATGCCAATAAGGTTTTGTGAAGATGCCATGAAGAGGCCATGAAGAAGTCCTCCAGACCGTATAGGATTCATATTCCAAGCACAGTGCCAGTTCTGCAGTCAATTCCTGGAGAGTGAGTCCTCCCTGCTTGTGGTAAAAGCGTATTCAAAGATTTTCGATTAAAGATATGGCAGCTGAATGAAATTACGGCCTGAATTAACCAAAGAAACAACCAAAGCCCTCCATGGTACGCCAACAGTTTTGCTACAATTGAAGTTGACACAAGGTCCAACCAGCACATTAACCACTGCACCAACATCACCACACCAACTAACCACACCAACCTCAACCACTACAAAACAGCCACAACTCCAACAGCAACCAGAAATCAAGCAGAAATCAACCAGGTGGCTGAATGGCTGAAACAGAGTAATAGCAAAAACTCGTGGGTTTACCAAACAAATTGCTGCAAAAATTAAATTAGCTTGTATTATAATTATTAACTCTATTATACACATTGAATAAGAATAATACATAGAAAGTGATTAATTGGATGATTTAGATTCGTCTTGAGAAGACTTGGATTCAACCTCGACCTTATGAAATGCGGTTTTTTCATTTAATCTGGTTAAAAACTCAGGATCTTCATTCGAATTATAAAGAATGATACCATTTTGTTTAGCAAATTTACGTTCTTGTTTCTTATAAAACCATAAAACGACAAAAGTCCAGACGCATAATGCAAAAGCACAACATGCTGTAAAAGAGAAACCTTTTAAGTATCTTGGTTGTTCCACTGTTTTCCAAACCAAAACAGAAGTCCAAGTAGAACAGGCTTGGGAAAGTGCATTCATAACAACTAAGATAATGGCTCTTTTTTCAACATTTCTTCTATTAATATCGTTTGACCAACTATATAAAACTGGGGCCATGGCCCAACCAAAATATGATAAACTGAATGCAAACCATTTTGCCCTTTCTGGAATATGCCAAACTGCTAATAAAACATTACCAAGGACATTAAATACTTGCGAGAATATAATGGCTCCCCAACGACTACGAAATTGATCAGCGAAAAGACTGGTTATAAACAACCAGGCCAACCCCACTCCAGGAGCCATGGCGGTGATATCCTGTAATTTACCACCAGTATAACGTTGAACAACTTCCCCAGCGTCATCTATTTTAGTAAGGGATTTTACCCAAAGTAAATAAGATCCAGACAGGGCATTACTGTTACACCAACAAAAGATATCCCAAAGAGTAAGAACGTAAAGTTCCCAAGAAGTGAACACTTCCTTCCAAAGTTGCCAATTGAATAAAGCTTTAAGTTTATTTGTGGGTGATCCTCCAGTATGGTTTTGTTTCAATCTATAACGTAATAACCTGATTTCATCATCGGTGAAGAAAATCGAATAACAATCATTGGGAGTCCCTGGAAGTCCATAGAAAGAAACTAAAGCAACACCAATTCCAATACAACCATCCACTATAAACATCCATTGCCATGCTTTTAAACCATGCATACCATTCAAACCTCGTTCGATAGCTCCTGATAACAAAGACAGACTGAGTGTTCCAATATACTGACCCAAATAGTAGACCATGCTTCTCTGACTCATTGCGTCGGCATTAAAAATAAAGGATCCAAAAAGAAATTGGAAAGATAAATAACTTCCGGATTCACAAACACTAACAAAAAACCTTATAGCCTTCAAACCGGCAACATTAGTAACTCTATAAGTAAGAAGAGTAAGGATTGACCATATGAGATCTAAGAATGGCAAAACGTAATTTAATGGTAAATTAATTAAAATATAAATAAAAGGAATTTGGAAAACAATATTACCAACATTGAAGATTGCTTGGGTATTAACAAGATCGTTACCTTTCATGCCTAAATCCTCTTTAAAATCAGGCATGATGTAAGCATTATTCAAATTGGCAGTATCTAAATACTTATTCCAATACACCATCATGGATATAAATGTAAGACATAAGTCAATTTTAATCATTAACCTTCTCTCAGCCTTAGTATCATTTTTATCATACCATTGATACCATTTACGACTCTCTCTTTTGTTACGAGGTAATCTGTACTCATATTCATCGAAAAACTTATACCATTTACGATCAGCCTCATCCCGGTACTCGTACTCTTGCGGATTGGCAACTTCATCTTCAATCGAATTGGTTTCGTAATTATCAGCAACTAACCCTACCACCGCTTTTGAATCAGTCAAGATCTCAGTTTTGGAATGGGCTGCATGAACTTGCTCTTCATCAATAGCCTCATCCACAACTCTTCTCACCGGTAAAAAACCCCATTTAAGCCTTTTCCAAGGATCTGAAAAACCCATATCTATTACTAGTAAATTATTAACTTACAGACAAAAATTAACTTAAAAAAAAGATCCTACGGCTGCTGAGTCACTTATATACTAGATCATCTCTAATAGTTTACAAAATTGTGGCCCTCATCTTAAATACGATAACAATAGAACTAATAAGCCGTTATAGGTCGGTCCACCAATAAATTCCGTTTTGATAATTTTTCACAGAACGGCATTACATTGCAGCCATAATTTCGCCAAGTCACGTGAATGAGTCATTGCGACAAAGCCTGTGTCGTTTACTGATTTTGCGACACACACTCTGCATTGGGAAACCCGCACACCAAATAATTTTACGGAATTAACGAAAATACAGTTACCGCATTGGTACCGAAACCGTCCCGTTTAATCTTCTTGTCGGTTTCCCCACGTGCAATCCGGGATTAATGCTGTCGGATTGCAAAAAATAGAAGCAGGAGGAAGACTGAGCAAGTTGCAAAAACCAGACTCATCAAGCAGTGAAGAAGCCTGGACTGAAGTAGGTGTTCAGTGGAATAAGAGAGACTAGCACTAAGTGGAACGCACACGGGAGCCTTGGTTAGGAGAAAAAGCACCAGTTCGTATCAAATACCGAATTAAGGTAAGCTACAGAAGTAATTGGACTGTTACCTCGAAGACAATTAGGTAAATTAAGTACGGCATCGAATTTCAAAAACGTTTTCTCATCGGGATATGACTATAAAAACTAGGCGAATTACACCAGGAATCAAGAAGGAAAGACAAGTAACTAACAATGGTGAATTTTGTATCAACCCTATTATTAGGGTTAGCTGCTGGTCACGCTATCCCAGGGATTGGGTCGATTGAAAAACAGTTGGTGGCTCGTGATGAAAACTATATGGATTCAGTTTATAATAACTTACCGGATCAAGACATTGATTTCATTAATTATCATTTGAAAGGCTTGACGGGTTATAATGGTACTGATTGTAATAAGTGTAAAAACAAGATTAAGTACGGTCAAAGTTTATTACACGAGCAACCAGATAAGAAGCATTTAATATCTTTATTACTTTTCAAATATTGTATTGAAGAAAATAAAGGGAAGGAATCTAAATGTGATAACATTGATTTTTTCGTTACTACTAATTCCTTGAATTCAAATACTGAATCTGGAGATTTTGCCGGTTATCAATCAGAAACTAGTATTAATTTTTATGATAATGACTTTTTATCAATGTTAAATTTTTTCAATGTGTCTTCTGATTTGGATTTAGAGTATTATTGTCACTTCAAAGCTAAGAGTTGTGAGTTACCAGAAACTCCAGATATCGAACGATACGATTTTGATTCCAAATGGCCTGCTAAACAACCCCATCAGTATTTTGAACCAACTTATAATGAAAGCCGTGAATTGTTCAATGTCTTACATATAAGTGACTTCCATAACCAGTTGAGATACGCCGTTGGTAGTGAAGCTAACTGTACCAGTAATGGTCTTTGTTGCTTACCGGAAGTTTACAATGAAGATTTACCAAAGGATAAGAATCATAATTTTACTGATGTCTATTATGATTTAGATCCAAGTTTGGAAAATGGCGAATTGAATATCAGTTTCTATCCAAATGCTCATTATGATGAAAATAACCAATACGTTAAAGGTGATTACTATGATTATCCAAAATACCGTGGTTGGGATTTTAATTGGTTACCTGCCACCACTTTTGGTAATTACGATTGTGATCCTCCAGAAACTTTAATGAATAATAGTTTGAAATATATTAGTGAATATAACCAAAGTTATGAATTCTCAATCTTCACTGGTGATATCGTTGATCATGATGTTTATCATTGTGATGCTAATACAACAAAATTTGCTGAAGTTAGAAGTTATGGTATTATGAAACATTTCTTGAAAAATTTAAGTGTTTACCCTACTTTAGGTAATCACGATACTTTCCCTTACGGTCAATTACCAAGCTTGAAATTATCAAATCATCTTGATACTGATAAGAGTAGCTACCATTGGAATTCAGATTTGTTAAGTAAATTGTGGACTTCAAATGATTGGTTGCCCAAGCATGACATGGATCAAATTGCTAACCATTACGCTGGTTTTGCAACCGTTACCAAAAAAGGTTTGAAAATTATTTCGCTCAATTCAAATTGTTACTATCAAAAAAACTTATGGGCTTATATTGGTTTAGAAGAAGATCCTGATTTATTCGGTCAATGGGAATTCTTGATTAATGAATTGGTTGAAAGTGAAAAAACTGGTCAAAGAGTCTGGATCATGGCTCACATTCCAGCCGGTGATTCATCTGCATTACCTATTCAATCAAGTATTTTTGCTAAGATTGTCAAGAGATTTTCTCCTTATACTATTGCTAATATTTTCTATGGTCATACCCATAAAGATCAATTCAAAATTTTATATAACGATACTGATCCTATCAACATGGCTTGGATTTCCCAAGCAATTACTCCTTTGGGTCCTTCCAATCCAAGTTGGAGATATTACCAAGTTGAAGATGAATCTTTCAATATCATCAATTCTTTTAATTACTATACCGAATTGAATAAAACTTTCACCAATGACGGTAATGAACCAGAATGGTTATATGAATATAGTGCAAGAGACACCTACGACCCAGAACATGAATGGCCAGAAAAAGCTCCATTAAATGCAACTTTTTGGAACAGATTTGTTGTTGAGCCGATCAAGAATGAAAGTAACATTGAATTCAATCAAAAATATACCGACCTTCTTCATCGTTTTGCACCAGGTACTCCAGACTGCAAAAATGGTTCTGTCATTAGTGATCAATGCTATACTGATAACATTTGTGATATGAGTTCCTTTACAAGCGATGAGTATAACAAGTGCCAAAGAGGAAGTTTTGATTAAACAAATAGTTTATATAATTTTCTAGATATAAGTTTGTGTTGATACCCATAACTACAGTAATAAAAGTAATACTTATCCTGTGAAACAGTTTTATTGTAATGATTTTACAAAATTGAGATAGAACTGAAATTATAGATTAATTATTAATATACAAGTTTTTCAAAATAAACATGAATCCATTCGTAGAAAACTAACCAGCATTACTCATGTCTGCCATTGGGTTGAAAGTAGTAGGTGCATTAAAGGAAGGGTCGTTTGATGGAATATAAACCGAGCCTTCATTTCTTCTATTTGGATTAAAGCTTTCATTGAAACCACCTCTTCCTCTTCCCCTTCCTCTTCCACCTCTGCCTCTACCCCTAAAACCACCTCTAGCACCTCCTCTGTATTCGAATTTTCTTCTTTCACTGTTAGCTTCCTGGCTGGCCTGGCCACCATATACCCCTCTACCAAACTGTCTTCCTTCACGGAAACCAGGATCTAAATCGATTTCTAAGTTTTGCCCATCAAGATAGGTACCTTTCAAGTATTTCATCGCATTTAATGATCCATCTTCACTTTTATAAATAACAAAACAAAATCCACAGGGAGTCAATTTCACCCTATCCAACCCCATGATGATTCTCGATATAGTACCACATTTGGAAAATAGCTCGTGTATCTGTTCTTCAGTAGTAAAATGAGATAAATTCCCAACATAAATAGTTTTCAGATGTAATGCTCGAGTTAAGTTCTCGAAATTCTGTCTTTTGATAGCTTTCTTTATCAAATACTGAGATGGTTTATCCAATCTTTCAGCAGAGTGCGTGTAGTCTTCCTCAAGAAGTTCCATGTTGATGGTGTTATTCAAAAACTAGTGATTCTTAAGTACTAATGATTGTTATATTAAGTTTCAATTTTCAGTTCATGTCTAGCAGAAAAAAATTGAAGAAGAATCTCAAAAAGCGTAAAAATGAAACCATGTTAGTATTTATAATTAACACTGTATCAAAATGTTCAAGCTACCTTTCAAGACTGGGATAAGGGCTGCGTACAATGTGCTGGACAAACCGTCATTTCTGTCGGAACCATGGTTGGTATACCCTGCAAAACACAAATCAAATGGTAAGTTGGTGTCGGTTTTTATTTTTGATAAGACTAAGTTTGAAGCTCAAATAAATAAGATGTCAGGAATGTCAAAGAATCCAAGAGTAATTATAAGTGAATGCTATGAGTTGATAAAGTTTGAGATCAGCCAATTGACAAAGTTGAGACACCCACAAATCCTAACCATATATGAAGTTCTCGAAGAAACAAAGCTGAAGTTTCTATTTGTTTCTGAACCGGTTGATGATAACTTGTTGACTGTCAGCAGCAGGAAATTGGATGATTTGAGTATACAAAAAGGTATTTTGGAAATTGCCAAAGGTTTACAGTTTTTACATAATAATTGTTCAATTATTCATTCTAATTTACAACCATCTTCAATATATATAAATAATCAAGGAGATTGGAAATTAGGTGGCTTTAAATTCTTACAAAATTTGAATGAAATATCGCCACAAGAGAGAGAAAATTACTATATTATGAACAATTCTTCATTAGTACCATTTTCTAATATCAACTTAAACTATACTGCACCCGAGTTGATATTAGATAACCAACAAAAATTAGGCTTTGCTAACGATATTTTTTCATTAGGTTGCCTCATATACTACTTATACAATGAAGATAACTTGATTAATTGTTTCGATCCTAATAGCATTACTGAATATAAACAAGAATTTCAAAAATTTGCTAATAAGTTTTATAATCATCGTTCAAGTGATTTAAAATACGTTCTTAAAAACGTCCCAGAAAATATTTATCCACTTTTAATGCAGACTTTATCAAGATACCCTTTTGATAGAATTTCTGTTGACCAGTTTATTGATTCGGAATTTTTCGATGGAAGCATCATCAAGGCAATGTGGTTTGTTGATGAATTTTCCACGAAGAATATAAGTGAGAAATTGATCTTCATGAATGGTTTATTGAACGATAGTATTCTTTCACAGTTTCCCATTCATTTCAAAAATCAGAAACTCTTACCCTTAATGATTGAGCTCATAGTAAATGAACTCAATATCTTGAAAGGTAAAAAGTTAGACAATGATATAAATGAACTCTTAACATATGCATTGACAATAACATTGGAAATTGGAGACGGCATTTCAGGCTTATCTTTTCAGGATAAAGTTTATGACCAATTACTCCTCTTGAAGAAAAAAGATTGCACATTTACCTTATTAATTAACACTTCGGTTAAAATCAGATTGGTTTTGATTGAACACTTATCAACTTTACAATCAAAATTGAAAGACAAACAATTGGTTAGCGTGATAAAAGAATTATCAAGTTTATGTCTAACTTCATCACCGCTTGAGACTGATCTGCAAGCAGATCAGATCAAATTACAGGATCTATTCTTGACTAAACTTATCACAGTGATAAATCAATTCGACTTTCCTTACATCAAAAACTCATTGTTCCCATTGCTTTGCCAAGTGTTTAAAACAACAACCATTCTCTCTACAAAAATCACAACCATTGACTTGTTTGAAAAATTGATTGATCAGAAAATAATAGATAAGATTATCGTAGCAGATCAATTGTTACCAATCTTGAAAAACTTAAAGAGTAGGGATAAAAGAATAGTTAGTAAAACATTGAAGTTATTTGGTAAGTTAAGCTCGAGTGAACACATTTCATTAGACCTTGAATCGTTGGTTGATACTGTTCTTTCACAATGTTTCAAACTTGCATTTGCTTGTAATGATTGTAATCAACTGGAATTTAAAGCTTTCATTGATGAAATTAATAGAATTCAAAATATTTTAACTACCAAAAAAATAGACTCATTGGCCAAACATTCCGATACAAATTTTAACAGCATTATAAATACTAGACATAGTATTGATACAGCAGCTCCGAAGACCGTTCCAATTAAGCCAACTTCTCATGAAACACCGGTAAAGCCAACGACTACTACAAAACCAATGAAGAATCAGCCGTTGTCTCTGAAGAACAAGAATCACCAAAATCAAAACCAAAACCAAACTTTAAAACCTAAACTTAATTTTGGCGACACTTCGTCCAACCAGAACAATAATTTGTTAGATACTTTGAATAAAACTTGGGGTAAAAGAAATATTCCTGAGCCAGAAACGCTTAATGATGATGACGACGACTTTGAAGAATTCCAAAAAGCAGAAACTACACCTCAAATCAACTGGAATAGTGAAATAAACAAGTCTCTCCCCATGAATCAAAGGATGTCTCAAAAGGCTACCACCAACGGCCAACCAAGGAAATATCCTCCTGGATTCGATTCAAATATGGTCCTTACCCCCAATGGTACGGGTGGAAGCCAGACCAAACCTACAATCCAAAATCAAAAGAATTCTGACCTCTTAGATCTTCTTTAAATAGCACTAATAATTAATAAATATGTATATATTCCTTATAAGAAAAAGAGACTGAAAGTATTACTTTCTTACGGATAATCCTAACGACTTGTTAACTTCATCAATAGCACCTCTTGCGGCCTTCACATTACCAAGAGCATTTGGCATATCCGAATGTAAGCAGCAACTAAGGGGACTTCCGCTAAAGCCAAGATTCAAGGTGGTGTCTTCAATATCAACGACTTCATCAGAAATACATGCCTTGTTAATATGCCCAGCCAAAATTTCCGGAGTTTTAAGGCTTTTGGGACCCGCTTTGATTCTACATAAAGTTCCTTCTGGGGTGTAATTCAAATCAGGATAAAATTCTTGAATGAGCTTGACCCCGTACTCTTCTGCAAGTTGAGTATACCTTGCTGACTTACCAGCAACCAATGGCACATCAAACACTTTGGCTGCTCTTATGACTGCTCTCATGACATTTTCATCCCTTTCGACATAAAAATATAATTCCCCATGAGGCTTGATATGCGTCAATTCGACCCCTTCTGCTTGAAGGAACCCTTTCAAAGCACCAGTCTGATAGATAGTTAGCCGGTAAATGTCTTCAGGATCAATTAACCAAATTCTTCTTCCAAAACCTTCTTTATCAGGTAGTCCAACATGAGCACCACATTTAACATCGTGTTTTTTAGCTAGCCTGACCATATCCTCCATAATCTTGGGATCACCAGCATGACCTGCACAAGCAATGTTAGCTCGATCGATCAATGGCATGATTTCTTCGTCCGGCCCCAACTTCCAAGGTCCAAATCCTTCACCCATATCACAATTGATCTCATGTCTTACTAGCAACTTAGCGTTATGTTCGGCAGGTCCCAGCAATACCTTTGGTGTTTTTGCATCCAAGTCCTTATTAAGTTCAACCATAATCGAATTGAATATATATTGCAAAAAAAGAAGTATTAAGTTAAAGCCTCTGGGAGTTATTTCAGTTGACCTTCCTATCTCTAGTAGCATGATCCTCTTCCCGCTAACCCATCTAGTTTCCCGCTAAGCTTGAACGTTATCAGGCGAGGAGTTAAGCCTATTGTCTACAGGTGGAGTAGTACAGTTTAGCGCGAATGAAGGGAAAGCTTGTACTCTTATCCAAATAACGGTTGAAGCTTATTTAAAGATTTTGATAAGATAAAAATGAAACGATTCCGGATGAATCTAGTTGTAGCTTACTTGTTTTCTTTTCAGGGTAAAGCAAAATGTCAGAATTTTCAAAGATTGGCAAGGTTCTCATAGCCAATAGAGGTGAGATAGCGTGTCGAACTATAAGATGCTGCAAAGAAAACAATTTACAATCGATTGCAATTTTCTCGAGTGACGATGCTGATTCCGCTCATGTAATTGAAGCCGATGAGTCTCATTTGATAAATGGAAGTGGTGCAACTGCGTACCTTGACATCGATCAAATAGTCCGAATAGCCGTCGATTACGGTGCTGATGTCGTGGTTCCAGGTTATGGGTTTCTCTCCGAGAACCCCCAGTTTGCGGAAGAATTATCCAAGAAGGGCATAATATTTGCTGGTCCATCCTCTGAGTCGGTGAATCTCTTTGGTTTGAAACACAGTGCTAGAGAATTGGCAGAAAAGAGTAATGTACCAATTGTGCCAGGATCAAGATTGATCGAGTCATACGAAGAAGCTTTGAATGAAGCAGAGAGAATTGGATTCCCTGTGATGATAAAGTCAACTGCTGGTGGTGGCGGAATGGGTTTAAAGGTAGTTCACGAAAAGGATGAATTACAGTCTGCCTTAAACGATGTGATTTCCAGGGGAAAGGCGTTGTTCAAGAATTCGGGTGCTTATTTGGAAAAATACATTGAACATGGCCGTCATATTGAAGTCCAGATCTTTGGAAACGGACGAGGTGATGTGGTTGCGTTTGGTGAGCGTGAGTGTTCTATTCAAAGACGTCACCAAAAGGTTATTGAAGAAGCCCCAAGCCCTTTTGTTGCCTTACCAAGCTATAACCACTTGGAATTGAGAAAGAATTTATCTAAGTGCGCCATAGAGTTGGCAGCCACCATCAAGTATAAATCAGCTGGTACTGTTGAATTTCTAGTGGATGATGATTCAGGGGATTACTACTTTTTGGAAATGAATACCCGTCTTCAAGTGGAACATGGAATAACTGAATTGATATATGGAGTGGATTTAATGAAGCTTATGCTACTTCAAGCTGAATTCGAGGCCAGGAATGAAGTAGGATTACCCAAAAAAACACTTCTTTCCGAAGGGTCTTATCAAGTGGATAATGACGGTGTTGCAATCCCCCAAGGATGGGCAATTGAATGCAGAATATATGCTGAAAACCCTGCTAAGAATTTCCAGCCTTCTCCCGGTATTCTTCATAATGTCGATTTTCCTCAGACAGTTGATGATTGTGAAGTAAGAATTGATCACTGGATTTCTACTGGTAATAAAGTTTCTCCTTACTTTGATCCATTATTAGCAAAAGCCATGATACTCGCCCCAAACAGAGTCAAGGCAATCGATGGAATGATTAAATTACTCAAGGAAACAAAAGTTCAAGGACCTCCTGTGAATATTGATTACTTATCTAAAATACTATCAAGCAAAAACTTTCAGTCTGGCTATACTTTGACTTCGTTCTTGAACAGATCCTTCGAGTATATCCCTCCATTGCTTGAAATTTTGCAACCTGGTGCTTATACTTCCATTCAGGATTTACCTGGGCGTGAATCCTATAGTGCTGGTATCCCCTTATCTGGACCTGTCGATCCCTTGTTTTTGCAATTAGCTAATTTGATCGTGGGTAATGACCGTAAATCTGAAGCTTTAGAAATAACATTCAAGGGCCCAACTATAAAATTCCATTCACTGGCAACAATATGTCTCGCTGGTGGAAAATTCAAATTTAGATCAAATGGAAAGGATTTACCTATGTTCACCGCAATAACAGTCCCTGCCGATTCAACCATTAAAATTGGTGATTTTATCGGTCAAGGTGCCAGAGCTTATTTAGCAATTCGTGGTGGTTTACCAGATGTTGCTTCGTATCTTGGTTCAAAAAGTTGTACACCTACTTTAAATTTAGGTGGTCATCAGGGAAGAGTTCTTATGAATGGTGATTGTCTTGCAATAAAGCCAGTAACTTTCAATGAACATTCTCCTAAATGTGGATTCAAATTACCTCCTCATTGCATGCCTTCTTTAGAGAGCTTGGAAGATGACCATGTTTGGACCATAAGAATGTTAAGTGGTCCTCATGACACTCCCGAAATTTGCAGCAAAGAAGGTTTAGATATGTTTTATAATACTGTCTATAGAGTGAATTTGAATTCGAATAGAGGATGTACTAAATTAGATGGACCTGCAAATGTTTTCTCCAGGAAAGATGGTGGTGATGGAGGCTCTCATCCAAGTAATATTTTAGAATACCCTTATCCTACTTGTGGGTTGAGTATTGTTGGTAGTGTTGTGTCTTTATTTGGTGTTGATGGTGGAACTTTATCGGGTTTCACTTGTATTTGCACTCCAGCAAAAGCTGATTGGTGGAAGATTGGACAGGCCAAGATAGGTGCCGGCTTAAAATTTAAACTCATTAGTTATCTGGATGCCTTAAGACTATCCGAACAAAGAGAAATTTTTTTTGTTGAATTAGAAAATGCTATTAAAAAAGGTACAGACTTGCCTGACTTTACTGATGAATTAGATCAATACGAAAACGAAGTTGACGAAATATCTAAAACCAATTTGTATCACAGAAAAAGTAACCAAGACAAAGGTTTACCTGAATTCACTATCAGACAAGCTGGAGAAAACATGATTCTTACTGATTTTGCAATTGATCACTTTACGTTATTGAATAACGGTCGCCAGAAAGCCTTAGAGATTGAAATCGATAAATACGATGGGAGTTCTAAATTCATCAAGGCTATCATCAGAAAGGAATCTTGCACTGGATCCACTGGGTTTTTGTTCAATTCCAATATCATTGATAGAGAAGAATTTATTGAGATACTTGCAAACATTGAATCGAAGATTCCGCCACCTCATGGTCTCAAGATCAAAAGTACCTTGTATAGACTTCCATGTTGTTTCAACCATAGTGCTTTAAAGCATTGCATGGAAAGATATATGCATTCTCAAAGACCTTATGCACCATATTTACCTGATAACATCGAATACGTACGCAAAGCTAATTGCATTGATCTGTTTGAAAAATTCAAAGCCAACGTCATTGGCCAAACCCAAGTGGTCACTGCTGTTTCATTCTTCTGTGGCAATACCTTAGCTGTGAACATGGACCCACGTACCAGATTTAAAACGGGGAAGTTTAATCCGGCAAGAACTTTCACCCCCAAAGGCTCCATTGGTTCAGGTTCTGTTGGTAACTCAATTTATTCCATTGACTCTCCCGGTGGTTATATGATTTGGGGGATGACCCTTCCAGATTTATGCTGGAAAACATTTGGCAAACAACCATGGTATTTCAATAACTTTGATCAGATTATTTATTATGAGGTTGATGAGGAGCAGCTTAATGAATTGAATAACAAGTTAATCACTGGGAAATTGGATATCCAAAAAGAAGAAGTTGAATTTGACTTTAAAACTTATGATAAATATTTAAAAGAAAAGCATCATGACATTGACAAAGTAAATGAAGCCAAAATTAAAGCCACCTCACTTCTCGTAGAAGAGGAAGAGGCTTCCCATAAAAAGTGGTTAGCTGAACTTGAAGCTGCAAAAGAAAGTGCCAGAGAAGCTTCCGCCAGACAGTCCAAAGACATCCTCAACGATCCAAACACTATTAAGATCAAATCAAACATGGCTGCAAATATCTTTAAAATTAATTTCATGCCCGGTTCAAGAGTTAAAGCTGAGGATACCTTGATAATTCTTGAAGCAATGAAAATGGAGATTGCAATCAAACCAATCAATGATGATGAGGACAGCGACGAAGAGGAAGACCTGAACCTGAAAAATACAACTGACACCAGCTACGAAGTGCTCGAATTCATCGTAGAAGAAGGAGACGTTGTAGGTCCGGGTGATACTTTAGCTCTAATCAGAGCTGTTTAGAACTATATCAATATATGTTTTTTTACTGCAAAAAAGAGCAACGTAGGAATGTCGTATATGTCGCGAATGCAAATGTCGTGTCAGAGGGAAATGAGATATCGTTGTTGATAATCCCCGAACTTGAATTTCACAATTCAAATACTTTATACTTTAGGCTGAATTTTAAGATGACTTACCCAAATCCATTGAGAGTAGTTACAAGAAACTTGACTCCAAACATAGTCATTTCATCATGCAGCTTCAAGCGTTTTGACAAGGTCAATTTCGGGGCTAGAATGGCTCTTTTCAATTATGATAATTCTGTTATAGTTTGGTCTGCAATTCCCTACGGGGAAGAAGTCGATAAGGCTATACAAAAGTTGACTGGAGGCTCAGCCTTTGATGTCACTCACTTGATTATTCCAGACAAGGAACATACTATGGCTGCTAAGTCTTTCAAAGAGAAGTACCCGGCTATGAAAATCATTGCCATGGAATCGGTCGATTTAGGTGAATCATGCCCGATTGATTATACCATTACTTCTAAATATGCTAATAAATTGATCGATGCTTCTGTTTTAGAAGAAATTGGTATAAAAGAGTCGGCCATCTTGAAGAACTTCCAATTTGTATATCTTCCGCATCATGCCAATAAAGAGCTTGTTACTTACGATTTTAACTCTAAGATCTTATTCGAAGCAGATTTATTGTTCAATTTGGGAAATGGAGAAAAATTGGAACAGTTCAGCCCTGAAACAGGGTATCCTGAAGATTATAATCCGTACCTGGGCTGGTCTTGCTCTTCCAGATACTTACATCCAGATAGTACTGTCGGAAGATTTCTTCTTAACAAGATCTGTAACACTGCACAATCAGCTGAAGGTTTGAAGACCATATACAATTGGGATTTCAAGCTGATTGTCATGTGCCACGGTAACGTCATCGAACATGACGCTAAGACAAAGTTCAAGACTTTGTTCAGTTCTGTTTTATAATCTGTTTATGAGAATGTTACTTGCTGTGTAATAATAAGACCTATTTTTGTTTGTTTTTGATGATGACGATGATGATGACGATGATGATGATGATGACTCTGGAGATACCTTATTAATACACATTTACTTATTTAGTTGTAATTGTATTTATTTGTAGATAATATGATGTTTTGGCTGAAAAAATCATAGGACTGCATGTAATGCATCCCCCACAAACCAAACTGAGCTTTAGCCACGGAACAAGTTTAAGTAGCTCTAAAAAGTCAAGCCCGTCAAATACGAGTAAATACACCGGCAAGTCTACATAGTTATGACAAAACCTGAAAACGAAAGCAGTACCTTGGTTAATTCCAAAGAAAACAGTCCTTTTGAAGCAGACAAAGGGTCGCCAGACTATGAGAAAATACTCTTGGATCATCCAGTTTACCAATATTTCAATGATCTTTACAAAGAACATTCCAAGACCAATAACCATAGCTCATTGATCGAAGAAAACATCTGGCCCACTCTTACCGGTGAAACCTTGATTGGAAGGGGCAAAATTAATTTCAGAAGTAACTCTTTCTATTTGATTGATGATAAATTTTTAAGCGAATATAAAGACATTGATCAGTTGGAAAAGAATGAAAAGAATTACAGCTATACATTCTTTCACTTGGGATCAAAGCTTTCGGGCCACCAGAAGATAATCCACGGAGGTTTATTAGCCACTATTCTTGACGAAATCACTTGTCGTTTGGCATTTCAAAATTTCCATTCGAAGAAGGGGGTAACTGCAAATCTCAATATCAACTATAAACAGCCTTGCTACGTTGATTCATTTGTTCTTATAAAGTGTGAGACTACTAAGAAAACCGGAAGAAAGTGTTTCGTTAAGGGAAGCGTATTCAAACTCGACTTAAACGACGGGAACTTGCAGCTGCCTACCACTGATTATATCGAGTCTAAGGCTAACTTATTGACTGAGTGTGAGTGTTTGGTTATTGAACCCAAATGGGTGCATGAATTGCAAAATAAGCAGACTTGAACATTATTAATTATATATATTTATATTCTAATACACTCTATAAATTATCCGTTCCTTTTGTTTTACTTTGACCGATTTCTAATTTGGCACTTTTAGCACCGAATTGGATTGCTCTTTTCATTTCATCTTTGACCCATGAAAGCCCCATGAATTCTGCCAATTCTCTAAGAATCCATTTTCTCACATAAGTTTTTACTTGTTTACCAACTTTATCTTTCTTTGTGGTTTTCAACTGCCATTCGTATTTTAACTTAAGATTGGGTTCGATGTCGTTTATAACATGGTTGATAACCTTGTTGTCTAAGTATGGATATCTTAATTCTTTACCCCAAGATGATATAGCTCGATCATCGCGACCTAAATTACGGTTATAAATGACTTGAATATCATAAATTAACGATTCTGATAATTCTTGGTACTTTTTCAGTAAAATGCTATCAGAAGCGTCAATATTAATATCGTTAAATATCGATTCATGTCTTGAATATCCCGCAAATAATTCATCTGCTCCTAACCCAGAAAATAATACTTTTGCATTAGAAGCATAATTCGAATCAAAAGTTGAATAAATTGACTCATCTTCCATATATTCATTAAAATCCAAGTTTTTCGGAATTTCGTCATTCAATTCGATTTTGAAATCATTAGAGCATCTACTGGCTAAACAGAAGGCAATTGCAATTGACAAATCCATTTCTGTATTTGCAGGATATATTAATTTTTCAACTCTTTTCTTATGAATTAACCATTCCCTATATTCGACATTGATTTCAACCAATCTAATTTTAAACAGTTCATTATTGTATTTCTTCAGGAGATTGAACCATGATTTTTTACTCAATTTACGGTCTGGGGATTCGCTGGCCTTCATATTAGTCCTTGGATTGTCAAATCCGATAGTCATTAAATCAATGTATCCTCTATTGCCATTCTGAATTATATTATCACTTATCATCGCCGCAATAACCGTACAATCTAACCCACCACTGAATAGTATACCTAATTGAGAACCTTGGGTTTCATGCAAAGGATGTATAGTATTTTGACGTTTTAGACATGCATTGTTCAATACTTTATATAAATTTTCAATCTTAGAAGAAACATTGGCAATTGAGGAGTTATAAACCAACGGGTCGAAGCTGATTCTTTGATCAGAACCAAACTCACTCCATATAGATTCATATTCAACGGTATCCAACTTGAAGCTAGTCATGTCTAACTGATATAACTGACTACTTTTGCATTCGATGTAGTTCTGTCTCGAATGGTCAGCTGGAGGTAAAGAACTAATGATTAATCTGGAATCTACCATGGAATATAAAAGTGCTCTTTTGCCTATATAATCTTTCCCAAAGTAAACTTTATTTTCGATTTTATCAGTTAAAACGAATGCAAATTCACCATTTAGCTCGGCGATAGTTTTCAAAACAGCCAGTTTTCGAGTATTACATGCATTCAAATTCTTAGACAATAAATGAATAATAAAATCTGTATCATTAGTATTCAAGCACTCTTCATTGTAGAGTTCACCATTGAACTGTAGTATGAAATCATCAGTTTCAGTGGGTTGTTTATTAAATGGTTGTCTTAATGATAAAATCGAGGAGAATAACTGGATGTTCTTATCATGATGACAAAATTGCTGATATTGAATATAATCAGGTCCCCTACACGCAATTCTTGATATTAAATCATTCCAAAGATTGTAGTCTTGATTCAAAAGCTCGTCATCGTGAATAGGGTGATTGACTATCTGGTCAATTTGGTGTTCAATCTCAAGTTTTTGTTTTAACTTATCATCGTCAAGCTTTTTTTTGATTGTATTATTCAAGCTTATTAGTTTTTCGTTCAATGTCCTAAGTCTTTCTAAGTTATCTAATTTCATTTGGTCACTTTTGGTCAAGATCAAGTCATTGTCAAGTTGAGGTTGAATCAATAAAGATTTGATCTTTTCGGTATCATCTGTCTCGTAGAAACTCACACCATTTTCTTCCGAAATTTCATTTCCAAAAACCGATGGATGGTCAATTTGAGAAGTTTGATCTTGAATGGAGTATAGTATCCCACACATGTCACCGATGTAAAAGGTCAAACTGATCTATTGATCGAAAATTTTCATCGACTTTTTTCTCTTCACTTCAAAGCATTCAAATTTGTGCGATGCTACAATTTTGCAGTAAGATTTAGACTTGGTGTAAAATAAACAAAACGATGGCTTCGAGCTAGAAGAATACCTTCAGATGTGGATAACTTACTTAATACGACTTACAAATAAAAAATTGGGTCATTCATGCATTAATAAAAATTGAATATGCTAAGATTTACCTAATCTGTCTACCATTTTTCTTCAGGATTCTTTTTGAACTCAAGATAATCGTTATAATTGAAGATACTCAACTCGGTTTCATTTTCTATCCCAAAGTCCCACAAGGTTTTCTTTTCGTCATCGACTTTGTTCAGTTCGTCATTACAAAAAACTATCCAATCTTGATCATTATCGAAGTTAATAACCAAGTTCATTGACTTGGTACCATGAGCTTTCGTATAGATCTTGATGGTGTTATATTCGACATTTCTATAAGGTCTTAATCCACCGGTTGTGTTTATTATGTTTAAGATTTGGTCAAACAATTGTTTTGGAGTAGTTTCTTTCAAGTTGATGGATTTTATGAGGGTATTTTTCACATTACGATAAGGAAATGACTTCACGATACGGACAGTAAGCAAAGCGTCGGTTGCTGGTCTGACGTTTGAAGTCAAGGGTTCTTCGGTATTGAATTCAGACATTTCACTTGGTTTGTGAAAAAGTAAAGAGTGGTTTATAAAGGAAGCTGTTCAGAAGTAGTTGATGGAGTGATTTTTTTTTTTTTTTGGCACTGGAAAATTAGCAGAGGTCGTGTATTATACGAATATATTTGCAGCCTACGGAGTCTATAGACGATGATACTGACAGAATTGACAATTGAAGAAGTGAAAACATAAATCATGAACCCATTAAGCGTAAGAAATGAAAAAATTTAGAAGAAAGTAAAAGAATAGTTGAAAAAAGAAGTAAAAAACCGAAAAATTCCCGAATAAAAGATTAAATTTTGAAACCATTTTCTAATTTGTCAATGAATTCAGCTAAGTTATATACTTTATCATAATTACCCATTAGCTTACCACCGACCTTTTTGGACAAGCCATCGAATAAGGAATTTGAGTCGTCACTTTCATCTGAAGGATAGTGGATATTGAAATCACTTTCACTTCTATTTAAAACGAGAGTACGGTTTGGGATTAATTGAATAAATGATTGGAATGAATTTTTATCATTTTGATTTTGAAAGAAGTTTTTCAAAAGAGAATTCAAGTCAATGAAAGATAGGTTATTCAACAGCTTATCTTGGGGTAAGACAGCTTTGAACTGAGAGATTTGAGAATCTTCAAAATTTATCTTTATAGGAGAGCAATCATGACAAGGATTATTCAAGGAATCTAGATGTTTTTGTAATTCTTTTGGACTTTTAGTTAATTCCAAAGTTCTATTGAAAAAATCCAATTTGTGATTAACCGAAATAAGATATTCGAATCTATTAATATAATCACAAATGATTGATTTTTTTTCGTTATTATTACGACACTCAGGTAATTTTTGTGCTAATGAAGTGAGATGAAGATTGAAATCTTGCCAATTATCTAATTGGTCAATCAAGCTTTTCAATTTTAAAGACAACGAAGTTTCTAAATCTTGCAATTTATCCATTTTATTTAATAAGGAAGGTAAGGTTAAAGATTTTGGTGGTTGATAATTTTGAGTGATACCAATTAGATTTAGGTTGACTGATATTGAGCTTAATGATTTTGATAATTCTGGGAAATCATTATAAATGTATTCTGGTTTCAAGATCGTCTTATATTGATCGAATTCAGTTAAGATTGAGATTAAATGATTAAAGTTATTTTCAATATTATTAAAATTATCAGTAGTTGCCGCCACCAACTCTTCATTCGAGTTGAAAGTATTTAAGAAAATATTGATGTTATTTGATAATATTGGCACCAAATCTTGATTATTAATGAATTCCAAAGAGTTAGTAAGTTTTAGTATATTAGAATTCAATTGATTAATGAGTCTGAGAGATTTAGTTTCATAGATATGTTTTAATTTGATAGTGGCGACGATAGTTTGGAAGAACTCGTCAAAGTAGATTGGATTTTGATTATCGATTGATTCTAACTCGGTTTCTTCAATGAGACTTTCTACCTCATCATTTGAATTCATTTCGAAAAACTTAAACCATTCTAAAACGTAGAATATAACACATTTTTCGTCGGGGACCAAGAAATTGAAATCGTCAACGTCTGCCAACGCCGGAATGCCCAAGTTGTCCGTGGCCACGTTCAAGACGTTTGATAAATTTTGATAAGTTTTCCCTGGCAAGACAAAATCATTATAGTTAATCAAGTCCGGCAAATAAAACGATAAGATAGCCGCAAAAGTCAAGTCAGGACGGTTTATTTCCAACGACCAATCTTTATTAAAGTTGGACAATTGGGGTAAGGCCCTTTTATGTATAATATTATTACACCAATTGATCAAGATTGATTTAATTTCAATTAAGGAGTTATTTTGAGATTTTTCAATAAGTGAATTTGAAGTTGAGTAAATGAAAATCGACCAAATTAGCCCTAAGATCAATTTCAAGTTACCATCGATGATATTATCTGCGTCAATATTACAAATATTGATTTTGCAAACGAGTTTAACGAATTGTAAGAAATCGTTCAAGTTTTCGATTTTTTGTAATTTAAAAGTTGGTTTGGAATACATTGGAGTTAAATTATAAGGAACAGCATCGGTTTCGGCATTCACGTGGTTAATAAGCTTAATAAGAACCAATCCATCTGCCAAATCTTTAGTCAAGTCCTTAATAGATAGACCAAGAGTCGAATTTATCCATCTTGTCATGGTTTTGTGTTGGGCATGAACCCAATCTGGTTGAGATACCATTCTCTATAGCAGTAAGACCTAATAATTCAACGGACTCTCAACGTAGTTATCGGCAACAGAATCAATTATATATATAAATAAACCTGGGAACTTCGTAGTCAATTTTGTCACTCTGGATCGGTCTAATATTTTAGACAACGCGCAATATCAATCTCTGGAGTAATGGTACAATAGGAGAAAAGGCTTCAATTTGACATACGCACGAGACGACGCAACTAGCACAGCAGCACAGATAAGCAAAGACGACGGTATATATAGCAATGGCTGTGTGGGAGAAGTAAGAAGTTGGTCTGAAACATATATAAGACTGGAAAAGAAAAAAAAAATCACCAAAAAAAAAAAAAAAAAAAAAAAAAAATGAAAACAGATGGCGTGTTTTTGTGTACAGAGTAAACAGACGAGTCGCAGCGGACACCCGTACCCCCCGCGGTACGGCTATACCCATTATACTTGACTAGTCTTTCAATGGGGTATACAAGAGTATACAGAAGTAAGCGGATACAGAAGTAAGGTATACAGAAGTAAGCGGATACAGAAGTAAGCGGATACAGAAGTAAGCGGATACAAAAGTAAGCGGATACAAGTGGTATTAGTATATTAGAGCTCTATTTAAATTTTGAAGAAAGGGTGATCCATGGCCTCTTTTGCGGTTGGTCTTAATTGGTGATCGTAGGTTAATAATTTATCAATCAAGTCAATGACTTCATTACTGATTAAATGTTGGTTTTCGTTGGTTATGAAGGAGGACCACGGCTTAGGATCATAATCCCCCAAGATGGAGTCGTATTCGTCACTCAAGTTGATCCCGTATTTATTGATATAGTCAAATAATTTTTTGGTACCCAAGACTTTTGCAATTTGGACCAATTGGTCATTATTTGAATCGCCTCTAAAGAACGGTTCTTTTTTGAAGATGATTGCCGCTAACATGCAGCCAACCGACCATAAATCCAAAGAATAATCATATTGCTGTAAGTTAATTAATAATTCCGGACCTTTATGGTATCTTGAAGCAACTCTGACATTATAGTCGACCCCGGCATGGTAGAACTCAGCCAACCCCCAATCGATTAATCTCAATTTTTTATTATGAGGGTCAATCATAATATTTTGTGGTTTAACATCCCGATGGATTATCCCCATGGAATGAGAATAATCTAATGCAATTAATAATTCATTAAAATAATACTGAATATCTTTAATACCGAATTTAGGATACAACACTCTAAAATCAAGATTATTGATTCGTTCAAATATTAATGCTGGAATCTTACTCTGTTCGTCTTTAACAATATCCAATAACCCAATAACGTTGGGTCCTCCGGTCAAGTTTTTCAATATCTTCACTTCTCGGAAAATCTTCTTCATCTTAACCGGCTTCAACACCTTAATCACACATGGCTCTTCATTTATAATGTTAATCCCTTGAAACACTTCACTATACTTCCCTCTACCAATCTTACTAATGATTTCATAATTCTTAATCTCCCCCCATTCAATCTGGTGGTTCTCATAGTCCCAATATTCACTGCTTTTGATCTTATTCACATCTGAATATACCCTGGATACACTATATACCCTAGAACTAACCGACATCATTCTTATCAAGTCTATATTATTACAATGCAACCTAAATTAACCTTTTAAAAGAAAAAAAAAAAAAAAAACCTTACTCTATAATCTATATCCAATGACTTCTTGTCTTCAACAACTTCGCTTCTGCAGCCACTTATCCTTGAAGTATATAGATATCTGAAACAAATACTTGACAGCTCGATTCAAAGAGATGATCGTTTTGTCTGGCTCTGTCTTTTTTTTTTTTTTTTCTTTTGGCTGTCGCTCTCCGTCGGCTCAAGCATTAAGCTTTCTGGTCAAAATCTGAGCACCCCTTGACCGTTTTTTCCTGCTTTTGTTCCCTTTTAATTTCTTTTTTCGTGCGATGAGTAAATTTGGTGTCTGGGTGTTTTGTGCCGGTGGGCGCACGTCCCGTCTTCCCGGTAGCGTCTGGTCGAGTATCTCATAGAGTGTCTGTCCGGGGGGTAGGGGGGGGGTTGTCTGGGAGTAGCTGGCCGGTCGGTATTCAGTTCAGTAAACCTACTTTTTCGCTGCAGCACATATAACGGTGCTGAAGACGCTGCCGGTGCTCGTCTAACTAGAGGTCTAATGTAACAGAAGGCTATCAGTTGCAGGTTGGGGTTTGCAGGTTGGGTTTGCAGGTTGGGTTTGCAGGTTGGATGTTGCAGGTTGGTTTGCAGGTTGGTTTGCAGGTTGGTTTGCAGGTTGGTTTGCAGGTTGGATTTTGAAAAAAAGGTACGGATTTGTAGATTAAGTTAATACTTTGGCTTTATAGTGGTCAGGATGGATATAACGACGGTGGTGCTAGGTGCTCCAGGAGAAGAGATCCGGGACGTGCAGTTGTGGTCGAAGGGACCGGCTCCCAAGGACTTGCAGGACGTGTCGTGGATAAGCTACGTTAATTATCAAATGGTACCGGTGTACCTTATTGGATCAGAAAACATGATGGTATACTCCAATGATGATAAGACCAATGATTTTTTTGGGAAGTTGTTTGGTTATTCGAATGAGGTTGGCATGCTATTCAAGTCCAGGGACGAAGAGTACTTGGTTTTCTACCCTGATGCGAGAATGATGAAAATAAGGTGTTTTATAATAAATTTCAATCAATTATATTCGATTCTTGATGATAAACAAGATGAAGATACTTCGATTTCAAATAACGATGAAATCTTCGATAAGATCCTTCTTGATAAACAGAGGAAGCTACAGTCCAAGTCGCAAGGCTCAACTCCGCCAATTATCCATCCCGACATAAGTGGATTCACTAATAATGACCAAATTCTACAAGCCATAAATAAAGTTATACTAAGTGGACTTAGATTAAGAGGGCTTTCCACTAAAAGTTCAACCATAAGTAAAACGGAACGAATCAATATTAAAGAAATCATCAAAATGACCCAGGATTCAACGCTATTTGCTCTAAGAAAATATAAATACTCTTTTCACGAAAAAGATTTACTTCACCATCCAATAAAACTAAACGATATTCAATTAATTGTCGAAAACTTGTTACAAGTGTACATCGATATCGAGGAATAATATACTTATTTACAAGTGTACATCGATATCGAGGAATAATATACTTATTTACAAGTGTACATCGATATCGAGGAATAATATATTTATTTACAAGTTCTTATATACATTATTAAAGATCAGACATGTTAATTACCTTGGTTTGATGATAATCATTAAATTTCTTGGTTGATGCTTGTTCTAATTGTAAATCTAATGATGATTTTGGCACTTCTCTCTTGACTTGGTAGTTTTCTAATCTATCCAATAAAATCGATCTATCTTCTAATAAGTAACCCTTTTTCAATGGGTTCGAATAATATTTGATATCTCTTTTATGGGTTGGACGGGCTTGTAATGGTAAATATCCCTTCTTTAAATAAAATCTATTAGGATTTATATGTGCTGTCAATCCTAACTTACTATGATAAACAGAAGTATACTTGAATCCATTCTTATTTATGGTTCTAATAGCTGGTATACTGGCTTTACTGGCTTCAATATTTAATGGGACTTTAAAATTTTCTTTACCATTACTTAAAATTTTAACCCCATCCTTTATAGTACCACTAACTATTCCATACCTCTTCATCTTTCCAATACTTAAAGTATCTCCTTCTTTCAATGGAATTCTTCCATTATTCCAAAAATCTTGTATTTTCTCCAATTTGATCTCATTATAAACTCGGGCATGTGGTCTTTTGAATCCAATGATTGGTAACTTCTTCCACATTGGTGTTTGACCCCCTTCGAATAACCTGGGGACCGATCCTCGGGCTTTTTGACCCTTTTGACCTCTTCCTGATTTCCCCCCTTTACTGGCTGGACCTCTACCAAGTCTCTTATAACTTTTGACTGCCCCTTCCATTGGTTTCAAGTGCCCCAAGGAAAGCTGACGTATCGAGTTGAAAATGTTCATTGGCCCCATTCTCATGCGCCCTAGTTGAGGTATATTCAACATTTCTATTGACTTATTTATTGGATTTCAAATAGCTAACAACCTCTGGAGATTTCGATATTTTGAAAAAAAAAATTATTCAGTGAGCAAAAATTTTATTGAGTCGTGCGAGTGCAAGTCGGTTTACCTCCGTACAATTTTGGCGTTTGCTGAATTGTTGCAAATTAAACATAACCTTTGAATACCATGCTTTTCGGACTTTCTTTTTATTCCAGTTGGCCAGGAAGACTGCAGGGGGTACATTAGTTGGTGAATGAGCCTATACATTCAGAGTTGTATCGAAGGGTCGCGAAATCCTAGTGTAAAATGGTGCTTGAAAATTTTCTGCCTATTAAAACAGTGGGTATCATTAGATATCAAAAATGAAAAAATTAAAAAGAAAGTCTACAGCACGATGGTTTCCATTATGGTCTCCCACTAACGTACTCAGCATCGCTCTCAGCAGCTTAATAATTATTGATCGGACGGGTAATCATGCTTTATGCTGGATATGGCCGTAGACATTCGTTGTAAAATCCCGGTTTACTATACGAGCGAGTTTTCAAAGGAGTAAAACTTTCTTTTTTGGTATTTACGGCCTTTAAATGACAAAATAAAGACTTCGGTATCACTTCAGTTGATTATTGGAGGTATATAGTTCATTCTTTTTCTATAAATTTGGTTTTGGAAATTCCTACATCCATTCTTCAGTAGAAGTTTCACCGGAAAATCGGAAAGTCGAATACAGTTTCAACGCCATTTGAATTATATGAACACCTGCATTAGTAAGACTGCGATTTCCATAACCAAAACCAATTGGTTTAGTATTAGTACATCTAGGACAGCGATAGTCCGGTTTGCATTGGATTTTGAATAACTTTTCTTTGCAGCATTTAAAGGCAAACAAAAATTAGACAAGTCTTCTTTTAAATAATTCATTTTTCTATTTTGGCATAGTCATTCGTGTCATTCCACTTATAGTATGTTGAATATTTCTGGACAAGCTTGATCGGTTTTCCTCTGGTGAAATTGTAAGCTCATACCAAGTAATATTTCGCTTCGTTATATAATGCAGCCAGAATACGCAACTGTCTGGCAGTCTGGTTTCAATGTTCTTCGACTAAATTATTATAGTAAAATCCAGACCAATTTGAAACCTTGTTTCATTGTGCTTTTCATAATTTACTCCTTGTACCTTTCAATTTGGAAAAAAATATTTCTTTCCATGGTTATGCTTCTGCTTTAACCCCCATAATAACCCGATAATACGATCTGCATTTCTTTGCTGAAAAAACTACATTATAAATTCTTTAAGACTCTAAATCATTCAAATACGTAAACTGTCAGACCTTGAAGGTCTGCAGATGATGTACTGGCCTATCTATANTGATAGGTACAATACATCATCAAATGAAGACATAAATTATATTTAAAGTTTGTGTCAATCCATAAATGAGGCATTCTGATAATGTGCATATATAAATAAATAGGCATTTCCATGTTAAATGG
>NW_017963732.1:486344-486570 GCF_001661395.1 Hyphopichia burtonii NRRL Y-1933
GAGTTCTTTATATTCGGTAATAAATATTTCTATATAATATTTACATATTGGCTTTGGATACTTAAGCTTAATCATAATAAGTTATTTTCTCCCTTTGAATAACGTGAAAAGGTTAATCTGACAGTATCGAATTAATCCACTGTGCTACCAAGTATTAGTATGTATTTGACTAATGCTACTTATGCGTGTGTTATGGTCAACCGTACTAGAACTATGTATCTAATAC